>NC_086324.1:101503381-101798381 GCF_036172605.1 Pelobates fuscus | reverse complement strand
TCAAGAGCTATTCGTGTGGTCTGAGTGCCATTCACCTAATAATGTGCACTCAGACCTGAGCTATCTGGGGATCTGTTACATGTCTGTGTTTTATGTATAAAATGTGTCTTTATGTATTTTAAAGTGATAGTCTGTCTTTGTGTCCCCACGTGTGTAATGGAGTTTTTCCTTTGTCCTGGGAGATAATTGAATTACTTCTCCAGGGCAGAGAGGAGGAAGTCAGGATGCATTGTGGGGATGTTTTACTGCTGTATGTCTGTAATTGGTACTAGTCTTCCATCTGGTCCCCTAGGGGAGTGTCCACCAGGTGGGAGACCTGCATAAATACAGGGGCAGGTAGCCCTCAATAAACAGACCACTGCTTGACCCTCAACACGGAGCCTCGTCTCGTTCTTGGGGGGATTCACTGTATGCTGATAGGGACTGACTGCCAGGAGTGTAAGCCGCTTGGGAGCTTTTCCTGTTCGTCTACTAGCAGCTATTCGTGAGGTTCCAGTTCGGGAGTTTGGAGTGCTACCTTATTCCCTTGTATGCAGTTCGGGAGTTTGGTGCATTCACTTATATCCAATTCGTGAGTTTTGGTGATTTTACAGTAGCTGTGCCTGTCTGTGAAAAGGGGATTATCGTCTAAACTGATTTTAACCCCTTGTCTGCTGAAACGGTCCGTTACAGGGAAGCGAGTTCCACAGGAACGGTGCAGCCTTCGAGAAATCTTGAAGGCGAGCATCAGAGGTGGGAGTACGGACAGAAGATAGACATAAGGGCCTAGATGGGACATACTTGTGTATAAGGGAGGATAGATAGGTGGGAGCAGCATTATGTAGAGATTTGAAAGCAAGAACCAGAATTTTAAATTGAGCTCTATATTTTATAGGAAGCCAATGTAGGGACTGACAGAAGGGTGAAGCATGGGAGGTGCGGGCGGACAGGAAGATGAGCCTCGCCGCCACATTCATTATGGACTGTAATGGCGCAAGTTGGGAGCACGTAAGACCACTGAGAAGCGGATTACAGTATTCAAGGCGAGAAAGGACAGTGGAATGGACCAACACTTTAGTCTCATCTGGCGTTAAGATGTGCCTTTAATCTGTTGTCCTGGTTTCCACTATGTAAATTTCCTCCACACTTACTTACTACTGCTAAAGAGTGGCTGCAGACTGTTTCTTCCACATAGTTGGGATTAGAGATTTTGGTGCCGTTAATAGTTGAAATTTTCTAGGGTTGTAGAGACACAGTTGTGTGGTGAAGTAGCAAATGCAGTAGCAGGGAAGGTAGGTCTGCATCCTGCTTTTTTTGGCTGCATGGACTAGGGATTGACAGATATTAATTTTTTAGAGCCGATACCGATAATCTGTGAACTTTCAGGCCGATAGCCAATAACTTACTGGTACTGATATTCTGTAGTTTTACCGTTTTGAAAAAATTAACAATTTCTACACAGATCTACTGTTAACTGAACATATTTATTATTTATTTATTTATTGCAAATTTTTATTAAAGGGACACCAGAGGCACCCAAACCACTTCTGCCCATTGGAGTTGTGTGGGTGCCAACTCCCACTACCCTTAACCCTGCAAGTGTAATTATTGCAGTCATTATATACTGCAATAATTACCTTGCAGGGTGAAGTCCTCCTCTAGTGGCTGTCTATCAGACAGCCACTAGAGGGACTTCCGTGTTCTTAGAACACGAAAAGTGTTTTAAACGACGCTGGACTTCCTCACGCTATGTGAGGACCTCCAACGTCGCGGTAATCCCCATAGAAAAGCATTGAATAATGCTTTCCTATGGGGAGGTCGCATGCGCGGCCATTGCCACGCATACGCATTAGGTCTCCGCTGCCAGCTGACGTCAGCTGAGAAGGAGCGTAGGCGGGGCCTGACCCAGCGCCGAGGGATATCGGCGCTGGACTCCGGTAAGTCACTGAAGGGGTTTTAACCCCTTAAGCAACTTGGGGTGGGAGGGAGAGGGGCACTGCAGGTTCCTGCAGTGCCTGGAAAATAAATGTTTTCCTGGCACTGGAGAGTCCATTTAAGATAAATGCACAAACTATACATGCCAGTCAGAATTTTTTATGTTTTTAAGAATATATATGTGTGTGTAGTGCAAGCATGTCAAACTCAAAGTGTGGCACAGGCCACATAAACAAGGTTTAAGTTTATGTGGGCCGCACATACTCACTGATAGACACACACACATACTCACTGACTGACACACACACATACTCACTGACTGACACACACACATACTCACTGACTGACACACACACATACTCACTGACTGACACACACACATACTCACTGACTGACACACACACATACTCACTGACACACACACATACTCACTGACTGACACACACACATGCTCACTGACAGACACACACACACACATGCTCACTGACAGACACACACACACACACACATGCTCACTGACAGACACACACACACACATGCTCACTGACAGACACACACACACACATGCTCACTGACAGACACACACACACATACTCACTGACAGACACACACACACATACTCACTGACAGACACACACACACATACTCACTGACAGACACATACATACTTGCTGACAGACACACACACTGACAGACACAAACACACACACTTACTCACTGACAGACACACATACTCGCTGACAGACACACATACTCGCTGACAGAGACACACATACTCGCTGACAGACACACACACACATACTCGCTGACAGACACACACACTGACACACACACACATACTTTTTATTATTGCTCCTTACCTTATGGAGTCGATAGGGGGCATCTCCCTGGGGTCCTTCCTGCTCCTCACTGCTCTCTTGCGCGGCTTAGTGATGCCGGGTGCCGGAATATGACATCATATTCCGGTGCCCGGCTTCACTTCAGTCGGCGCGTGCGAGGGAGCAGTGGGGAGCTGGAAGGCTGAGCTCCCTCGCTGGCCCTCCTTCCCGGCCGGGTAAATGTTAGCAGAGTAAGCACCTGCAATATGGGTAAAGCTATAACACCAGCATGTACTCACGGCTCACCGGGCCGCAAAGATGGTCCTTGTGGGCTGCTTGCGGCCCATGGGCCGCCAGTTTGACATGCTTGGTGTAGTGGATACAGT
The DNA here is from genome assembly GCF_036172605.1 of Pelobates fuscus. Lineage (NCBI taxonomy): Eukaryota > Metazoa > Chordata > Amphibia > Anura > Pelobatidae > Pelobates > Pelobates fuscus. The sequence continues at coordinate 101,795,263 of NC_086324.1, read as the reverse complement.
GAGAGTTTTTGATTAGTGGATACAGTGTGTGTGTGTTTGTGTAGTGGATGCAGTGCTTGTGTTTGTGTAGTTGCTGCAGTGCTTGTGTTTGTGTAGTGTATGCAGTGCCCGTGTTTGTGTAGTGGAAGTAGTGTGTTTGTGTGTAAATATGTGGGGTAGGAATCTGGGGTAGATAGGCGAGCAGGGGCACTATGGTAGACGGGGAGCAGGGGCACTATGCTGGATGGGGAGCAGGGACATTGGGGTAGTATGGGCACTGGGGTAGATAAGGAGCAGGGGCACTATGGAAGACAAGGAGCAGGGGCACTGGCTAGTAGGGGCACTGGGGTAGATAAAGAGCAGGGCCACTGGGTAGATAAGGATAAGGAGCAGTAGCACTATGGTAGACAGGGAGTTGGGGCACTGGAATAAATAGGTGAGCAGGAGCACTGGGGCAGTAGGGGCACTGAGGTAGATAAGGAGCAGGGGCACAGGGGTAGATGAGGTTGTAAGGGAGCAGGGGCACTGGGGTAGTAGGGGCACTGGGGTAGTAGGGGCACTGGGGTAGATGGCGTTGTAAAGGCACTGGGGCAGATAGATGGGGAGCATGGACTCCTTCTAGCTTACCCCACACTAACCAGTTCGGTCCACATTTAGCCCAGCCCCAGGATTAGCCCCGCATTGCGTACGCAAAGCTCCACCCAGTCACATGCTAAGCTCCGCCCCATTGCCCTGTCTGTGTTATCGGCAATATCGGTATCTTTATAGACCGATACAGATATTGCTGAAAATTCAAAATATCGGCCAGGCCAATAATCGGACGATCCCTAGTAGGATGCAATGGCTAGGCACAACCACCAGATGTGCAGGCTGGTCCCAATCCCTCTTCCTCATTTCCACAAGCATCTGAGGCCCCCTCATAAATCCTATGTAATACCAGTGGTGTCCAATACTAAATAAGAGTTATTTATAGTTTAGTTCCATTTGAAGCAATCGATCTTTGGTGGTTTAGGATATATATATATATATATATATATATATATATATATATATATATATATCTATCCATATATCTATCCTATACCCCCTTAGGGGTCGAAACGGCTATGTTTTTTTTTTTTTTTTTACGGATGTACTGATGACTTTTTTCACCTAAATAAACCAGTTTCCACTTTACTGAAGACCTGTGAGTGCACCCCTGACTTTATGTTTCTATATTTTTTACGCGGGTAGCACCTAGGCAAGATACTTTTCTACTTTTTTTTTCTTAGTAAGGAGAGTGCCAAGCTGTTCTATATTATATAATATATATTTATTCTCCATGAAAAAAGACATGAGATATTTATGTTGATTTGGTTGAAAGAGCACAGTGGCACTTATACTACATCTGCTGCTAGAAGTAGTGAGCAAAGGGTAGATATACCCCTTAATAGATGGGTTCTGTCAGAACACTGAGCCTGAAATTGTGTCAAGTCACAATGTTGTGTCCCCAAAGGAAGACTGAGTAGTATTGCTGTATTTGAAAGTATCAGACTCGTAGGGGGACCAGTCTATTGTAACGGGCAAGGGGTTTAAGTGTACCTCCTGAACATGTACCTCCTGCGCTGTAAGTACACCAAATTTTCAATACAAACCCTCCCTACTTTGGTTGTAAACCAGCTCCCAGTTTGGGGTTGTATGTCACCGGAGTCAGTGGTCCTGGGGTTTGCCTTCCTACTAGGGACAAATCCAACCTGAACCGGGTGGAGAAGCAGGGATGTAGAAGGTCCACAGGACTAAAGTGGTAGCCGAAATCCACTTGTCCCTCATGGGAAGTTATTTTTTCTGACCCACAAAATAATTTAAATTAGTCATGCCTGTGTTGAAAGAGAGTGTGTGTGCGCTCTGTGTCCCCCTCCCCTCCTGCATGCTTTTCATTAAAGGGGGGGGGGGGGTATGAACCTTGGTGTTCCAGCAGGGGTTTTATATTTTTGATGGTCCAGCAGGGGATGAAAACGGAGGTTAAATTTGCAGCATGAGTACTTTTTTTTTGTGTGTAGGGAGTGAACTCTAGGAGTTCCACTATTCGACGGTGCGTTAGTCAGGGCTGGATTAGAAGGGAGTTTTTGCAAAAGCTTTAGATAAGAAATCTGCAGCTTTTGCAAGTTTTTATATATTCCCCCAATGAAAACGTGGATAATTAAATGCATGCATGTTTTCATCGGTGGGTATATCTACTAAACTAATATGAAATTATTATTTTTTTCACCCCTTGTCCAATTGGTCCTTATTGGTTTAAACACTTGTTACTTGGGCGGAGCCAGCGCCTGAGAGAGCAAGACACATCTTACCGCAGCCCTGTCTGCTTAATCTGATAATGCCTGATATTAGACATAAAGAGGCACACTTACCAAGCCTTAAACAGCTCCACGTGTACCCTATGACATGGGGAAGAAGACGAAAAAGTATCGAGTGGACCCCAGTCAGGGTTCCCAAGATATCGGGACTTTTATGTGCACCAACATGTAGCCGGACCCCTCAAAGATGGCGTGGGCTGAATCCTACACATCTCCCTCGTCGGATGCCGACAGTCTGCTGACAAAGTTACCTGCAACATCACAGGTACGGGAGAAGCCTTTGGCACGTTTGGATCTAGGGGACGCTGCTCCTTCCATGAAAGCCGGCATAAAGGCTCTGATGAAGGACATTCAAGCTATGTTCCACGCCGACATGGCGAAAGGTACGGGAGGCAGTATCCACGCTCACCAGCAGGGTGGCTACAGTTGAAGAAACTGTCCAAGTCGTCAGTGTGGCTCAAATGGCCACAGATGCAGCCCTGGGTTCGCTGCAGAAGCAATGCAACTCCCTGACAGCACAATTAGCCAATATAGAGGACAGGGCTAAAGTACGCAACGGGAGGATCCGAGGGATACCCGAATCAATCACTAATGCTGAGCTACCCCATTATTGCCGACGGCTCATAGCCACCCTCCTTCTGCCTTACAAAGTGAAGCAGCTGGGAGTTGATTCCAGCTTTCGCCTCCCTGGGGCTAACAAAGCACCCAAGGAAGCCCCTTGTGATGTGCTCATAAAGTTTGTTCGGGATTCTGACCGCAAAAGGTCCTCTCACGTTACCCTTTGAAGGGGCACACTTCAGGGACTACTCCAGGCACACCCTGACATGGAGGAGGTCTTTTAATCAAGTCACCCAGCAGCTCAGAGAGAATTCCATCTCCTATAAATTAGCCGTCAAGACAAGATTTAGGACTTTCTTCACAGAGAAAGAATGTGAAAGTTTCACACAGAGAACAGAATTCAGCGTAAGGTCGTAAAAACTTTAGCTGACAGTTAAAATAACCCTATCAATGCTGACTAGACCTCTTCTAGGCATTTAAGATCTATTCTTATGTAATTTTACATAAAATAAAATTTAAACCAGTCATTAGTCATTTCCTGGATCCATCCAATGAGAAGAAATCTGCCAAATTCTACAAGCTGATATTTTAATTTGCCTAAACAGATACTTTATCTTATTTTATAGCAAATCAATACAGCTGGATAAATATCACGATATGCTAACATGTGATATGTCACATAAATACAGAATTATTGTTATTTATCTGCAGAATAAAAAGTTTAATAATGTATTTCTTATTAACTAAGATTTCTAAATATCGAAATCTGATCGTGATTTATCCAGTCATATATCATGCTATTAGAAAATTGTAAATTAATTAAATGAAGCCAGTATATTTACCAGTTAAATAGATATTCTCACCAGATGTTCTCAGGTAGCTAAGGTGTCAAGGAATGTTTCTTTCTCGCTCTGACTCTGCTTGCTTCTTAGCCTGCTTCCGACTCTTTTGCATTCCCCTGCATTCATCTGCATTCATCTGCCTCCTCTCTGCATACCTTGCTGCATCTGCCTTGATCCCTCTCTCTTCCCTTTGTCTTAACTTTTTAAAGGGACAGATTCTCTGTTCGTCAGTGGCTAATAACCCAATAGGAACACTGGGGTGTGGTTCCCTTCTAGATAACCATTTTATTATTTGGACTATAGAGGGCAGTCTTGTCCCACTAAACATACCTATCCAGGAAAGAGTTAACTTTTCCTGGTGGCTATTTTGGCGTCATTTTGGCTTATCTATATGTTTGCTATAACTCAAGTTTTCTTTCAATTCAAAGCCTTTCCTTGAATTTTCTTCAGACTATGTGTCTCCAGATTCTGCTGTAATTTCTAATATGACAGTTCTTAAACTTAAAATCACCTTTCGCTTACAATGGGATCTTGTTAGATATAGAAAGTAAAATTACATTATTTAATCTTCTCTGTCACCTATGTCTGGGTTTAGAATTTATTCTATTCCATTAGCAATTTAGACAGTCTCTTATCACTTGGTTTGTTTATACTATACATTCCTTAGCTCTGGCAAAGCGGTCAGTTTTACAGAAGGGATTGAAATCTTGTGTCTTTTGTTAACTTGAAAATAACAAAAATGGATTCTGGTCTGTTCAGAGTGACTTCAGAATATACACTTTTATTTCTATCATAGCACAAAATGTCTGCCGATATAAATACCCTGACATAACCCCCCTTTAGTGCATATCATAGCCAAGTAATTTAGCTTATGAATAAGCACTATGGAAGTTATCAGACATATTGTGCAATCACATCATTTCTGACATAGGCCTTTGCATGGATTGAACATTTTTGTATATTTTTGTACCTGTGAGAGTTTCGAACTTTATACTTAGTACAATCAACCATAATATCATTATTATCATAATACACCCAATAACAATCTTAACATGGATGAACCAGTCAACACGAGCAATAAGGTCAGTATCTAACTCAGAGTATTTAAATGTGTCCACAGAAATGTTATCTTTCCTGATTGACATTTAGATAGTGTGGTTGGGCTTATGGTCCAGCAAGAACTTTAGATTAGGATCTAGAGCAGTGATGGCGAACCTTTTTGAGCCCGAGTGCCCAAACCGCAATACATGCCAACTTTTTTTCCCTCAAAGTGCCAACATGGCAATTAAACCTGAATACTGAGGTTTACGTTTAGAAAAAAACTACTCGTACAGTTAACAACTTTTATTTTAAAAGAAGAACACAACAGAGAGTTAAATTATAAAAATTTAAAATAATGGTATAAATTAAGCTTATATTAGTATCTCCAACAAATGCAATGCATACACACAGACTGCTGAACACATTCACACACCAACTGCTTAATACATACACACACCGAGACACAGACAGACTGCTAAATACACACACAGTCCGCTAAATACACGCACACTGCTGAGTACGCGGTCTGCTGAATACACGCACGCAGTCTGCTGAATACACGCACGCAGTCTGCTGAATACACGCACGCAGTCTGCTGAATACACACACACACACACTGCTGAATACATAAAGACTGCTGAACACACACACATATACTGCATTGAGGGGTGCAGTGTATGTGTCTGTGTGTAATGTTGTGTGGGGGGGTGGGGTGCTGTGTGTGGGGGGTTGGGGTGCAGTGTGTGGGGGGTTGGGGTGCAGTGTGTGGGGGGTTGGGGTGCTTTGTGTGGGGGGGTAGGGTGCTTTGTGTGGGGGGTAGGGTGCTGTGTGTGGGGGGGTAGGGTGCTGTGTGTGGGGGGGTAGGGTGCTGTGTGTGGGGGGTAGGGTGCTGTGTGTGGGGGGTAGGGTGCTGTGTGTGGGGGGTAGGGTGCTGTGTGTGGGGGGTAGGGTGCTGTGTGTGGGGGGTAGGGTGCTGTGTGTGTGGGGGTAGGGTGCTGTGTGTGTGGGGGTAGGGTGCTGTGTGTGTGGGGGTAGGGTGCTGTGTGTGTGGGGGTAGGGTGCTGTGTGTGTGGGGGTAGGGTGCTGTGTGTGTGGGGGTAGGGTGCTGTGTGTGTGGGGGTAGGGTGCTGTGTGTGTGGGGGTAGGGTGCTGTGTGTGTGGGGGGGGGGTAGGGTGCTGTGTGTGTGGGGGGGGTAGGGTGCTGTGTGTGTTTGGGGGAAAGGGTGCTGTGTGTGTTTGGGGGAAAGGGTGCTGTGTGTGTTTGGGGGTAAGGGTGCTGTGTGTGTTTGGGGGGTAGGGGTGCTGTGTGTGGGGGGGGTAGGGGTGCTGTGTGTGGGGGGGGTAGGGGTGCTGTGTGTGGGGGGGGTAGGGGTGCTGTGAGTGTGGGGGGTAGGGGTGCTGTGAGTGTGGGGGGGTAGGGGTGCTGTGTGTGGGGGGGGGGGTAGGGGTGCTGTGTGTGGGGGGGGTAGGGGTGCTGTGTGTGGGGGGGGTAGGGGTGCTGTGTGGGGGGGTAGGGGTGCTGTGTGTGGGGGGGTAGGGGTGCTGTGTGTGGGGGGGTAGGGGTGCTGTGTGTGGGGGGGTAGGGGTGCTGTGTGTGGGGGGGTAGGGGTGCTGTGCGTAGGGCTGCTGTGGGTAGGGGTCCTGTGTGTAGGGGGTAGGGGTGCTGTGGATAGGGGTGCTTTGTGTAGGGGGATAGGGGTGCTGTGGGTAGGGGTGCTGTGGGTAAGGGGGTGTGGGTAGTGGGAGTAGGGGTGCTGGGGTTAAGGGGGGGTAGGGGTGCTGGGGGTAGGGGAGTAGGGGTGCTGTGGGTAGGGGTGCTGTGGGTAAGGGGGGTAGGGGTGCTGTGGGTAGTGGGAGTAGGGGTGCTGGGGGTAGGGGGAGTAGGGGTGCTGCGGGTAGGGGTGCTGTGGGTAAGGGGGGTAGGGGTGCTGTGGGTAGGGGTGCTGTGGGTAAGGGTGCTGGGGGTAAGGGGGTAGGGGTGCTGGGGGTAGGGGTGCTGTGGGTAAGGGGTCCTGTGGGTAGTGGGAGTAGGGGTGCTGGGGGTAGGGGGAGTAGGGGTGCTGTGGGTAAGGGGGGTAGGGGTGCTGGGGGTAAGGGGTGCTGTGGGTAAGGGGGGTAGGTGTCCTGGGGGTAGGGGTGCTGTGGGTAGTGGGAGTAGGGGTGCTGGGGGTAGGGGTGCTGGGAGTAGGGGTGCTGGGGGTAGTGGGAGTAGGGGTGCTGGGGGTAGTGGGAGTAGGGGTGCTGGGGGTAGTGGGAGTAGGGGTGCTGGGAGTAGGGGTGCTGTGGGTAGTGGGAGTAGGGGTGCTGGGGTAGTGGGAGTAGGGGGAGTAGAAGGAGTAGGGGTGCTGGGGTAGTGGGAGTAGAAGGAGTAGGGGTGCTGGGGGTAGTGGGAGTAGGGGGGCTGGGAGTAGGGGGAGTAGAAGGAGTAGGGGTGCTGGGTGTAGTGGCAGTAGAAGGAGTAGGGGTGCTGGGGGTAGTGGGAGTGGGGGAGTAGAAGGAGTAGGGGTGCTGGGTGTAGTGGCAGTAGAAGGAGTAGGGGTGCTGGGGGTAGTGGGAGTAGGGGTGCTGGGAGTAGAAGGAGTAGGGGTGCTGGGGGTAGTGGGAGTAGGGGTGCTGGGGGTAGTGGGAGTAGGGGTGCTGGGGGTAGTGGGAGTAGGGGTGCTGGGGGTAGTGGGAGTAGGGGTGCTGGGAGTAGGGGTGCTGTGGGTAGTGGGAGTAGGGGTGCTGGGGGTAGTGGGAGTAGGGGTGCTGGGGGTAAGGGGGGTAGGTTATTAAATCAGTATCCCCCCCCTTCCCTTCTTGTTACCTTTGGTGAAGGGGAGGGGGGGGACACAGTCATCCCTGGTGGTCCGGTGGTGGTATGCAGGACAGGACAGGTCCTGCAGCTCTCCTGTCCTCCCGCGCGATGCTGTGTGGAGCGTTGCCATGGTAACGCGCGGCAACGCTCCACACAGCTCGCGGGAGGACGGTAGAGCTGCTTCCTCGATCCCTCCCCCCTGCTTCCGGTTCTGCCGACACGGAAGCAGAGTAGGCGCCTGCCGTTTTGGGCAGGCAGGCGCCTACTCTGCAGTGATGGCAAAGCTATGGCCGCGTGCCCACAGAGAGGGCCCGGCGTGCCACCTGTGGCACGCGTGGCACGCCATCACTGATCTAGAGGGATATCTAGATTCTGGAAGGGATCCACCATCTCGATAGCACTTTCGATGACGTCAGTGTACACTGGGTATAGCGTAACGTAATGGTGATACGAGAGTCGTGGGGTACCTTGATCAGTGATACAGGTGCTGGTAAGGCAATTACTTTATTAGTCACCTGGTCCCTGCAAAAAAACACTCATGTTTTTAAGACACGTGCTCACCAACCATTTATCTTTTACTAAGATAGCATGTACTAACGCATTACTGTCGGTTTTTGACATAGTTACTTGACATGTTTCAGAGCCATGTTTAAGGTACTCGATCCCACACAAAGCATTGGTAGAATCGTACACAAAAGGTTTTCCATCACATTGGAAATTATTGTCTTTGAATTTTTCACAGTCATTCAAAATGGGTATTCAATACCAATTTGGTATCCACGGTTGAAAAGCCAAAACATCTGGGGTTTGGACTTTTACATGGATATTTTCCTTCCATGTACCGACGTTGCAAATTGTTTTCATTTGAAAAATGTTTTTGGGAGTTACATATGGTATGGCCAATAAAAAGCAAATCTCCATACGTTCCGGATCAATTAAGAGAGGTATAGCGCTCCCCATCTCAAAGGCCAGATTTAATTGCATGGGCTCAATTGTTTCTCCATCCACATTGGCAAGCATCGCATGAACAATATCCTTGAATACAAAATACAGAGGCATGCGTCCCCCTGCCAGTTCGATCATTCCATTTTGCCCTTCGTCAAGAAAAGCAAGTGTGTGGAACAATATTGGATCATGCAGAAATAGAAGTTCACGTTTAAATAAGTCATGACTTTGGTGCAACTCAGTGGATTTGGCAATTAACTCTGAATGCAAATTTGTTGTAACAACTGTGTCTTCCACAATGGTTAACACGTCTTGGAGAAGTGTTCTTTGCTGTTTTATCACCTGATGAATATCGTTAATGTGTTGCTTTAGCGCTTAGATTTCCATATCCAGCTTTTGGACAGTAATAGAGTTGGCTGCAGACATTCCAGTTGCGACAACTGCACTGACAGTGGCACAAACTAATGCAACAATTATAGCGGTGAGGAACCTTTTGGGTCGGTTGCTCATCGAAATAGAACTGGATACAAATGGTTTCCGGGCTTGCTCCAAGATGTTTCGCACACGGTCCTGTGCTCTTTGGAGGTGCATCTGGTACCAAGTCTGTAACTCAGGAAGCTGCATCGATGAAATGTTGTATGCCTTCTCGATGGAAATCTTGGGGTCCAAGCTGGCGAACACACATCGGGTAAGGATCCTCTTCTCTGTCAAGATGAACCCTGGTGTCTCTTGAATCAGGATGCCGGAGGATGGTCCCATCTCTGCGATCGGGTCGGTCCGTAGCTCTTGGCACAGGAGCAGTACGATCCAGAAACACGCCACATCCTTCTTGGACATCTTTCGACAGTCACAGATCAGGAACTCGTTTCAGACTTATCTACTAATGATTCAAGGTTTGTTAAGTATACAAACTTATAACAGTATGACATCACTTGGCCTAGGACAACACATTATTACGATTCATCAACATATGTATTCTCTCTAATTCTATTTTTATAACTTCATCCCTCACTACATTTATTACTGACTCCTCAGCAATATGCCTATAGCAGTTAAACAAGCTAGTAACCTGCTTAGAAAATGAAGTTATTGGATGGCAAGGAAATGGTTAATGACATGAGCATACATGAGATCATGGCACATCACAACATTTCACATCATACGATACCACGTGAATCAAGCATTCATCCAGGTTAGTCGTTCACCCTTCTGCATCCGAATCCACACCTATAATCCTTAATTGAGATTTAGGATGACAAGCAAGCAACTGGTTAATGTGAACCCACTTTTCAATAAAATCACCATCCTTAGGAATTTTTATTTTGTACGCTACTGGTGAAATTTTGTCAATGATGACATATGGCCCTTTCCAAGAAGGTAAAAATTTATTTTCCTTGACCTGATTTCGCGCAAAGTTATACAGATAGACTTGATCTGTTATCTCATATTCCTTTTTCGTGTTTTTTTTTTTTTTTAATTCTTTATTTGTCATGACACAACAAATTATACATAGAGATCAGTATCACATGGTATTGGTTGACATTTTTGACAAAGTATAACAGGGTTACACAATCTCAATCGCCTGACGAGCTGTAGGGTTACCACCATCTCCCTTCCTCTCCATTCACTCTAGTATGCCTTACAGCGCTCTAAGGGTGATCTGGTGTACTTGATCCTAGATCCTAGCAACCCTAGCGTTGTCTAGATGGGATAGTGTCTTGTGTTTGTCCTGGCTGCGGAATGCCCTCTATGTTGCGACTGTCCGGGCCGCTACAGTCTTCCCCTGTTCAGAATGAGGATATGCCTCTCGTGTCTGCTCCCATGTATGTATGTTGGTCATCTATTTTTATGTCCGAGTCAGAAGGAAAAGTAAGAATCTAGAGAGAAGGTCAGGAGTCGGGGGGGGGGGAGGGGAAGAAGGGGGGGGGACCGATGGGTCGCCCTCAGGATCTGGTTATACATCAGTTTCCCAGGTTAGAGTTTTCCCAGGGTTCCCAGATTTTTTGGAAGGATTTGTACCCCTGAGTCTAGCTGTCAGGTCATCCATCAAGTGGACTTCTTTGACTCTGTTAATGACCCCTACCATGGGAGGTGTGCCTGGTTTAAGCCAGTCGGAAGCTACCGCCCGCCTGGCCGCTAAAGTTATCTTGTGGAGTAGCTTTTGCTCTTGCCTAGTCCAGCCCTCAAGCGTCCTGCTTAAAAGAAAGAGCCATGGATCGAGATCTGGGGGTCTACCAAAAACCTGCGTCAGTAGGGCCTGTATTTGTTTCCAAAAAGCGACCATCTATGGGCATTAACCCAAAATGTGGACATACGTCCCTCTCTGGCCGCATCCCCTCCAGCACACGTCCGTCGGGCTCTTGTGCATTTGATATAGTTTAACTGGCGTGGTATACCAGCGCAACATTGTTTTGATAGATTGTTCTTGGAGGGTAACACATACCGACGAGGTGTGGTTCGCCTCCCAGATCTCTTGCCACTCTATGCCTTCCAACGTGTCTCCTAGGTCTCTCTCCCATTGATCCGTATAGGCTAGTTTGCCCCAGTCCCTTGCTTCCGAACAGAGGTGGGCGTACATGCGTGCTATCAAGCCTCTGGGTACGATCTCTTGGAGGCAGATGCGCTCAAAGAACGTCATCTGTTTCCTAGCTGCCATCTTTATGTGTGTCTGGTTCGCGAAGTCCCTGATTTGTATGTATCTAAAAAAATCAGCGGGGGTGAGATGGGCCTGCTGTCTTAGTGTATCGAAGGGGACAACCTCCGTTCCCTCGTATAAGTGGCATATGCGTTGTAAGCCTATTCCTTCTAGGTTTTTAAAATCTCTTGCCGTCATCCCTGGGACAAAGGCTTTGTTGCGCAAGTATGGCATAAGCGGGGAAGGGTCCGATGTCAACTGATATTTAACCTTGGAGGTGTCCCATACTTGGAGAGAGTTAATGATAGCTGGGCATGTGGCCCTAATCTCTGGTCTAAATTCCTTTGGTACCCACATGAGAAGCTGTGGGATATCGGCGCCCGTCATAAGGGATTCTACGTCGGCCCATTTGCGTTCCCCTGGTGGGGAGTGCCACATTGCCACCTGTGATAATTGTGCCGCTATGTAATAGAAGTATATGTGAGGGAGTCCCAGTCCCCCCCCTCATGCGTGGCTTATATAAGATGAATCTGGATATTCTAGGTCGTTTGTTCTGCCATATAAATGCTCCGATCGCCCTCTGCAGGGGCTGCAAGGAGGCCCTGGTAACGCGGATGGGAAGCGCCTGGAACAGAAATAATATTCTGGGCAGAATATTCATTTTAACGGCGTGTATACGCCCTATCCACAAAATTGGCCTGTCCATCCACGCCTCCATCTCCTTCACCAGCTGTTGTAGTTGTGGCTTATAGTTTTGGTCATAGAGGTGGTCTGGTTTGGCTGTCAAGCGGATGCCCAAATATTTGAGTGCCTGTTGCTCGATATTTATGTGGTATGTATCCCGTATCATAGTCGTGGTTCCTGTCGGTACCCCTATGGGGAGGGCGCCCGATTTCGCCATATTAGCCTTATACCCGGAAACGGCCCAAAAGTGTCCAGCACCCCTTGTAGGGCCCTCATGGATAGCACCGGGTCGGTCAGCGCCAAGAGCACATCATCAGCATAAGCCGAGACCCGGAACTCCCGGCCTCCCACCCTTACGCCCTTGACGCCCGGATGCCTCCGTAGTGCCTGCAGCACGGGCTCCAACGATAGTACGAACAATAAGGGGGAGAGGGGGCAACCCTGCCTCGTACCATTGGACAATTAGAACGGCCGGAGAGGGGCCCCCGAGATTTGCACCTGTGCCCTCACATTGGTATACATTGCGGTTAATAAGGTCATGAACTGGTCTGGGAAGCCTAAATGGGTTAGCAGAGTGAACAGGTACGGCCACCCCACCCGATCGAAAGCCTTTTCTGCGTCAAGTGACACGAAGAGCGTTGGGGTTTTCGTGGCCACCTGTCTCCATATCAAGTCGATGTTCCTTCAAGTGTTTTCAAATAGCTGTCTGTTTGGTATAAAGCCGACTTGATCCGCGTCCACCAGCGACGCAAGGAATGGGTTAAGGCGTTCTGCCTGAATTTTCGCTAGGATCTTCATATCATGGTTTATGAGTGAAATAGGCCTGTAACTCTCTGGGGCCAAAGGATCTTTATCTGGTTTTGGCAGTAATACGATGGTGGCTAGGGACATGTCCGGATTGGGAGCGCCGCCGGTTTGGAATCTCTGGAATACTGTTGCTAAGTGGGGGACTAGTTCCTATCGGAACGTTTTGTAGTAACTACCAATTTCATCCAGTGTGATCTCTGCTGCCAAGGTGTCCACCGCCTCTTGAGACCGCTTAGGGAGGTCGAGATCTCGGACAAATCGTAGGGTTGCCTCGTTTGTCTGCAACAGTCGTGGGTTTGACCCAGTCGTGGGTTTGGGGAGTGGTTATAAAGAGATTTATAATAATCTGTAAACACCTCCTCCATATCTCTAGTGTTTTGACCGTCTTATCTTTATGTCGGATGGAAGTTATGTGGCCTCGTTTCGCCCTGGGTCGTAGGACACGCGCTAATAAGGTGTCCATTTTATTTGCCCGCTCGTAGAAGTTCCGTTTGGTCCAGGTCATGGCCCTCACCGTATCGTCCACTAACAAGGTACGTTTGGCATGGCGGGTTGCCTCCAGTTGTCCATACGAGTCCCCGTTTGGCTGGTCTTTATGTTTTTGTTCTAATGTCCGCAAGTCTGTCAAGAGTCCCTGCAGTTTTTGGGCTTTTACTTTCTTTTTAGCAGTCGCTATCTTAATGAGTGATCCTCGTATTACTGTTTTATGGGCCGCCCACAGGATTTCCGGGCGCATGTCCGGCGTATCATTGGAGTCGAAAAACTCCATAATGTCCGTACGGATCTGTTCGACAGTCTCTGGGTCCTTTAGGAGGGATGAGTTTAGCTTCCATGACCACGGAGGGGCAACGCACAGGTTCCCCAGAGTAACGTGGACGTCCGCGTGGTCCGACCACGAAATGGATCCTATCTCTGACCCTGTGACCCGTGCTAACGAGCGCCCATTGACCAAGAACATATCGATTCTAGAATACGTACCGTGAGGTGTCGAGTAAAAAGTGAAGTCCCTCGTGCTCGGATGATGTGCGCTCCAGATATCCACCAACCCGGTGTCCATGATAAACTTGTGGAGCTGCTTATCCTGTCCCCCCCTTCCCCTGGTCCCTGTGTCACCACTGTGTGCGCTTCTATCTATCGCCGGATTCGGCGCCGCGTTCAGGTCTCCCCCCAATATGGTGATCCCATTGTTTAGTGTGCTAAGTTTGGCAGTTAAGTCGTCCCAGAAACTTTGGTCCAGGTGGGTGGGGGCATAAACATTAATGAGATGAATCTTATGTGAAAGAAGTGTGCCGGAGACTATTATGTATCGCCCGTTCGAGTCCGACGTGGTGGAGTCTATTTTTAGGGGGCAGCTGTTGCGGATTAATACTGCAACCCTGTTATGCTTTGTGTGTTTGCATGCTTCATAGGATACCTGAAATGTGTGATCCTTTAATTGGAACTTCGCTTGTTTCGGCAAATGCGTTTCTTGTAGAAAAGCAATGTCAGACTTCATTCTCTTCAGTTCCCTAAATAGAAGCCGCCTCTTGGTCGGCGTGTTAAGCCCTTTTACATTTAAAGATGAGATCTTCAGAGCCATTCTAGGAGATTATAGGTTGTGCCTGTCCGCACGCCCACCTCCGTCCCTCTCTGGGCCCCTCCCCGCCCCCAGGCCCCCCGCCCCATGGTGGAAAAGGAATGGACAACAGGGTTAGGGTAAGAGAAAAGGTAAAGGTCAGAAAAGAAGATAAAAATAGGAACATAAGAAAACCACAGCCGCGCACGCCCGGTGCTCGGCTGTCTTCGTCTGGTCTTATCCGTCGCCAGACTGGTGTGGGGTTCACATTTCCCCATCTCGTCCGCACTCCGCGCTAGAGAGAGATGTGGATGTATGAGCCACTAACCATGTAGCGCTCTCTTGCTATTAGTTAGGATTGTATATGTATGCCATGTGTTCTACTCCTCTGTGTAACATGTCATAGGTAACCGGTTTGTACATAGGTTTCAGGTAACAGATATACAGCATTGCAGGGCCATTAGCGACCAAGGATCCCCAGATAGGGAGGGAGTTTTTCATTCCCCCTAGTTATGTGGATGTTTCATGACGTTCATCTCCCCAACCCTCAAATTACCCCCCCCCCCGCTCTAAAGCAAGCTCCCGAGCCCCCCCAGGTTCCCCACCCCCTCTCCAGGTGCCCCCCTCCCTCTCCCTTCGCTGGGACTGCATAAGCCCGCTACCCCCCAACCTTCATCGTGGGGCCCCTTGCCTCCGACCTGTATCCCCCTTGCTACTCCCTCCCGCCCGGATAGGGTAATGAACTCACCCGCCCAACCCCATCCCCTGCTGTCCCGCCACCCCTTGCACCCATCCCCCGGCCAAGACCCCAGGGATCAGGCGTGGACCGGGCCCTGTAGGTCACTGGCTCGTCCGGAGGGGAAACCCCCGACCCATTCCTAGCCGGTATTACATGGTCGAGTGTCAGGTAAAGCTGGGGAGTGCGCTTTTGCTTTGCGTTTGCATTTTTTTTTTAGCCAACCCCCCCCGCTTGTAACAACTTGCTTTCCTGCGTAACATTTATGTCGGTCACATGCCCTCCCCATCATCCATTCTAACAGTTTCTAGGCAACATGCTTTACTTAACTATATAGGATACTACTCATGCATGATATATAGTGCTTGAAAGTTTTTTTTGTGGTGTGTTTTAAAGAAAATCATGTAGGGTCTGTATGGAATTCCATGTAAAGGAACACCCGACTGCCCCGATTTAAAAACAATAGAGATGAAATAATCGCAATATGCCCCCCCCCCCCCGTCAGCTATGGGGTGGCCGAGAACCCCCCCTCAGGTGGTACCCCGGCGTGTGTGATCTCTCCCACCCTCCCACCCCTCCGTGGCAGCACCTTGGTCTACCACACTCCCAGTGCAGCCAAGATCCCTCCTCCCACCCCGCTCTGTGCGAGCCCGCCAAAAATGCAAAGAGCGGGAAAAAGACACCGCCATGTTCCCTAGCCTCCTGGGACTGAGTGTTAGGAGACCTGGTCACCCCTTCCCCACCCACCCACCCAAATAAAGTCACAGGTTCCCCCCCCCCTGTCCCCAGTCACTCCCATGCCCCGCTTACAGTCATCCACCTATGTACTGTACCCGGTCCGGGTGTCAGTGCCTCCGAGCTCCTGCCTCCTGCCACTCCTTCGGCAGGGGTGCTAGGTCTTCACCGGCCTCCTCTCTCTCCGACAGCCGGGCCGGGACTGGAACCTGGAGCTCCTGCAGAAATTTCTTAGGGTCTCCCCCCGGTGCCAGAATCTGGGTTCTCCCTCCGCGGAAAGCCAGCAGCTTAAACGGGTGGCCCCAGGCATAGCGCACGCCGGCCTCCCTGAGAGCTTCTGTGATCAGCCTCCACTCGCGTCTTCGCTGCAGCGTGCTGGGGGCCAGATCTTGGTACAGCTGCAGGGTGGCTCCGTCGTAGTGTAAGCCTGCATCTCTGCATTTCTTCATCAGGGCCTCCTTTGTGGTGAAGTGGAGGAACCTGATGATAACGTCTCGCGGGAAGTTGGAGTCCTGTCTTTACGCACGGAGGGCCCTGTGCGCCCGTTCAATGCTCCATTGTGCTGCTGGTATGTCGGGCAGCAAGGGCCTGAACAGCGCGAGGAGAGCAGTCTCCAGGGGGCCCTCGCCCTCTCTCTCCGGCAGACCCTTCAGGCGCACATTATTCCTTTGTGAGCGATTTGCCATGTCCTCTATGGCCAGTTCCATGTCGGCCACCTGTGACACGACCGCGTTATGTGCCCTGGTCGTATCTTCTAGGCGGTCTGCCAGTCCCGCGGAAATTTCAGCTCGGAGGACAGAGGTGGACCTCTCTGTCTCCCCTGCTAGGTAGGTTTGAACTTCGGCCAGCTTGGTGAGGATTTGCGCTGCCTCTCCCCCTTGGGGCTCGCGGTCCGCGTCCCGCCCGGTGAGGGGGAGCGAGGATTCAGGCCCAAGCCGGCGCCATCTTGGCCCTCCGCAGTGACGGTCTTTTGGACGGTCAGCATGTCCAGAACGGAGGTCCCGGGGTCAGGACCCTTCTTGTGCAATTTTTTGGCACTGCGTTTATCCATGATAGAGTGGAGTAGAGTGATGAAAAATGCTTTTTATTGCTATATACAGCGCTGTGGGAACGGAGCTCTAGCTAGATGCGTCCAGCTCGTTCCCTGGTCAGGCCACCTTTTCGTGGTTTTTAAATCGTAATAGGTCTTAACCCCTGTCGCTGCTTTTTCTAGATTCTTTTGGGCAAAAGCAAACGCATGCTGTAAATGCTTGCGCAAATCTTCGATATACTGATGTGTAGTGGCAGCATTGATCAAGTTATGATCCGAAGTACGATATAGTAAATGCTGTGGTAAAACCATCTTTTTCCCTGTCATCAATTCAAAAGGTGACAATTTTGTAGCAGTGCTAGGTGTAGCTCTAATCGCCATTAAAACTAGGGGCAATTTAATGTCCCAGTCTTTACCAGACTCCTTAACATACTTTTTCAGAATATTAACGATAGACTGGTTATATCGCTCTACCCCCCCGCTAGACACAGCGCGGTATGCAATATGTAGCTTTCGTTTAACACCTAGAATGTTCCACATCTTAGCCATTACTTCGCTGGTAAAGTGACTACCTCTGTCTGACTCAATTCTTTGAGGCAGACCGAACCTGGAAAAGACATGGTTAATCAACAAAGTGGCGCACACGGTACTCGTGTTCTCTTTACAAGGCAAACACTCTATCCACTTTGTGTACATACATGTAACGGTTAACATGTATTTCTTACCTCTTGAAGATCTTGTTACAGGACCTATAAAGTCAATTTGAATATCAGACCAGGGTAATGACACCCCCCTCTTCTGAAGTGGTGCACGATGGGTTGGACCATGCGGTTGATATTGCGGACAAATCAAGCATCCCTGACAGTATGTCTTAACATCTCTTAACATGTGTGGCCAATATGCATAATCACGCAATATCTCATATGTGATCTTATCACCACGATGCCCAGATGTAGGTGCATCATGTGCGTGTTGGAGCATTAACCCTCGGTATACAGTTGGGACTACCCATTGTTGAATACCATGTTTAGAAGTTCTGACCAGCAACCCATCCATGATACTAAATTGGACTTTATATCTCATCAAGATTCGTAAATCTTCATTATCTTTGCAATCCTCATCTGTAATGGGATTGGCAGTAGGGTCTTCTATATGTTTATAGAATATGCCTATGACAGGATCGTTCTTCTGACTGGTAATCAGGCCCTCACTAGGAGCTTCTTGACTCCATTGCACGACATTTAAGTCGGCAGTGTCTCTAGCCTGTCGTCTAGTTATGGCTTCAACATGAATTGAACCCATAAGATCATCAATGTGTAGGGTTTCACCATTGATGGCTGCTTGTTTTGCCAGTGAATCGGCTAAGTCATTACCATCCTTGTCAATACCTTCTATCTTAGAATGGCCTTTGGTTTTCTTCCAATATATGGTTAAACCATGTTCCTTAATCAACTCATCGATTTTACAAAACAATTTCCCATGTTTAACAGGTTTGTTATTGCTTTTCAGCATTTTGTTGCATTTCCAGCTAGGCAGATATTCGACGAAACTGTTACGAACATAGTTGGAATCAGTTATGATAACAAATTCTTTGATACCATATTCTATTGCCATTTGAATGGTCTTATATACTGCACAGAGTTCGGCTATCTGACTGCTTTTGGGACCAATACTGTATCCTATAGATACATTGGGATAATCACCTATCCAGGGGATTCCGATACCTGCAACTAACTTCCGTTCAGCACCAGCGACGTGGTGAAATGAACAACCATCAATGTATACCCACGGTAGTGGTCGACAGTATTCCTCGTCATAAACTTTATAAGGGGATAGCAATTGCTCTTCTTGGAAGTCATCTCCGGTGTTATTATCATCCAGAGATGGAGCAGTACAGTCATGTAATTCTGCTAAACCTTGGGCAACTGGGCTTCTCTTATTATGTTTATAACGGACTTCTAACAGCCATCCCTGTAAGGATAGAGTCCATGCAGTAATCCGACTGTTAGAGAGATTACCGTCTCTAATTCTTTCACTCTGCAGATACTGTAGAGGTTGGTGAGCTGTTTCTACAATTATTTTCTCACCTTGGATATAGCTACGAAAATTTTGACAGTCGACAATAACGCCTTCTCACACGTGTTGAATTTAACTTCAACAGGTGACAAAGTCTTGCTAGGATATACAATAACTTTGTTTAAACTGTCCTGCTTCTGATACAGAACAGCACTTATGCTTAAATCGGTATATCCTGTCTCCAGATAGAAGGGTTTACCCCCGTCTGGGTATGCTAAACAGGGTGCCTGAGTGAGCTTCCTCCTCAGTTCACTTACCGCTAGGTCCTGAGGCTTCCCCCAGTTCCAGGTAGTTTCCTTTTTAAGCAGGTGTAAGAGTGGTTTCGTTATTTCTGCATAGTTATCTATAAACTTACGGGAGTAGTTAGTCATACCAAGGAACGATCTTAATTCCCTGATATTTGAAGGTGTTTTAGCCTTAATCACAGCTTCAACCTTCTTCCTCTGGGGATTTAATCCTTCAGAAGTTACCTCATGTCCGAGGAAATTGACATGGGTGCGACACCATTGCGCCTTTTGTAAAGACAGTTTAATCCCTGCCTCTCTTAACTGAGTGAGAACATGTCTAATCTCTATGATATGCTTATCAAAGGAAGTGCTTTTCAGCAAGACATCAACATATGATAACGTTCCTCTCTCGAGTGCGTCAGGCATAGCTTTATGCATGAACACAGCGAATTCATGACCAGAGTTTATGTAACCGAAAGGCATGCGGGTCCAGGTATACTGCTGCTTTCCAAATGTGAAGGCCAATTTGTATTGGTCTTCATTATGGACTGGTACAGTCCAATATCCCTGCGCACAGTCAATGGCAGTGAATATTTTGGATCCCTGCATTTGTACCAAACATTGGTCTATTCATTGCACTGGCCAACCAGACATATAGACGTGTTTATTTAGCTGTCGTAAGTCAGCGCATAAACGCCATTGTCCATTAGGTTTCAGAATCCCCAAGATCGGATTATTATACGAACTGTGCACTGGACGTCTAATGCCCCTTTCCTTTAAATTCTGAATGATGTCTTGTAGACCATCATATGACGCTAATGGGAGTCTATATTGTTTGATAAACACAGGTGGTAAATTTGGATCAGTTTGTATTCTGGCTACGTGGAGGTTAGTTAACCCACAGTCGTAGGAATCCTTAGCAAAAATATCTTCGATTTTACACGAGCCGTCTTCGACATTGAAGGGATACACACATAGGATAGTGAATAATCCTTCTGGGGAGGAATGGAATATTTGATCAACAATTTCATCCTCAGTTAAGTATGCTTCAGGGATGAGGCCTATAATTTGGTTTTGGAAACCAAATGTATAGTACTCAGCATCCAATGCTAGACCTAATAATGTTCCTTTTGGTAAAGTAACACTATTGGGTGTAACATTGTTGACCATTATATAGGTGGGATTCTTACCAATACCTACCATTGGTGTATGCGTTACCACCATCCCCAATTGTTGTATCCTGTTGGATAAACAGATTAGGGCATCAGAGTTTTCAAATCTCTGACCCTCCTTGACCTGTAGGGGTAAAAGAAAGTTACTTGTCCCTTGTGGAATGGTTATGTCATCAGGTACTTGGATACTTACCGCATATGGGAGTATTTGTCCTGATTTCAGGGCGTTTTCATCGTGTAGGTATCCACAAGGATTACCTTTTACCTTGTCCACAAGTTGGAATTAATCAGGTCAAGGTGTATGGCAAAGCGATGTATGACATCATTGCCAATGTAAACCTGATAGCGAGGTTCGTGTATCACTAGGAATAAATGTTTTTTTTTTGTTTTTTTTAAAAATTCTTTATTTTTGCAGTGCAACAAAAATCATAACAGCAGGCGTGTGGTGCCCCAATAGCATTCCTCACGCTGATTATCGACATTTTGACAATGGGGTTTCCATAAATCCATGCACATATTTTGTTTATTTTATCGAGGTCGTTCACGTTTAAGTTTTACGTTGAGTATATAATTAAAATGTGGTCTTGGTTTAGCTACGCAGGTCTAACGATACCTTAGCGGTAAGATGTGTTACATACTGCATGCAATCTAGTCGCTAGCTTGTCTGACTAATCTAAGATACATGGGAAATAAAACATCGCTAACTATAAAATGAAACATCTAAAGAACCCGTTACCCTGATTAGGCACAGAAAGAGCATTGAGAGGTAGTTAACAGCTGTCATACTAAGCATAGCATGTTGTAGCTAATACATTTGCAATTAACATGTTGTAACGTTTAGTTGCATGTTTGAAGTCTCTGAACAGATATGAACTTCTGGCAGGTTAGTGGTTTTTGCCGCATGTTTTGCCAGGCAGTGTAACATTGGTATAGATTTTTACTGTCCTCTAGAACCCTCCAAAATGGCCAACTCTGGGCATGTTGCTAGGTATCTAGAGTAGAGTCAAGCGCAAAAAAAAAAAAAAAAAAAAAAAAGAAGGGGCACAAGAAGTAACGTTGGTGTAGAACAGTGGCTCTGAGAACTCCTTTAAAGGGTTATGTTAGTTAAGTAGGTACGTCTGTACTATAACCAATTATTTAAGAGTAAGTATGCATGTAGAATCACGTTAGCCTTGGTAGACAGGGTTACACATAAGTGATGAAGCAATGATCTAGCTGAAACATTCAAGCCCTCCTATAATGTCTTATCTTGCTGGCTGCCGTGCTAACAAGGGTCCAGTAACTAGCAGTTTATTATCCCACTGTTTAGTAGGTCACGGATTGCTCTAGGGCTGTATGGTGTGCATAATGTGGACCAACATGCATGCAGCTGAGATGTCTCTGGCATAGCATTAGGTAAGATTAAACAATTATGCTTTAGTGTATGGAATGCAGGGTTATGTCCTATGCAGGTCAGACTATGTAGCTTAGGTTACCTTGTAGGCTATCATTGAGTGTTTGCTGATGCTACGCTATGGGTCCATCCAGTAAGAGGGTTCAGTGCGATGGAGTATACGAGGTAACAAAATAAACCGTTAAATTGCAAATAACTGATTAAGCAGGGTAGGTCCGATGTAGGTGTAATCTACGTGGCCTGAAAGCGGGGAGTCAAGGGCACAATATGGCAGCTGAGTTGGGGCATTGGCCCCAAGCTATAAGTGCATGGCAAAGCATTATGAAAGTAAGTCCCATGTGGACATGTATAACCCTATGGGGAGGCCGGCCGGGTCACAGCTATGGTCCGGCAGGGGTGTGAGCAGGTTCGGCGGTTATAGCCGGGCTGATAGTGGGTAAGCATGGGGTCGTGTCAGGCGAGATGCTGTGCGTGGGTGCTCATGTGTATGCCTGTGAGCCCTAGGATGGGGGGGGGGGGCGAGAGGCAAGATACCTGCGTCGTGTCAGGATATGTAGGTCGTCGTAGGGGTTTAACCAGGATTGATGTCTCCGCAACGGTGAAAAAACAGAGGTTGGTAAAACCAGAAAGAAAAGTTAATTATCGTCCCGTGGGTCACTTGAGTCTCCCTCAAGTAGTGACAGTCGCGTAGGAGTCAGGTGTTCCTCCCTGGGGGATGAAGATGGAGGTTCTTGCTGGATCCCAGGCATGGGGTGGAGGAGTTGCGGCGTGTGGCCCCTGTGGCATCAGCAAGTCCGTAGACAGGCCCATGTCCTGTAGGAGTGTCGTTGCGCTCTGGAGGTCCTGGATGAGGTACGTTTCATGTCCATGTTGGACCTTGAGCATGCGGGATTGGTGCCAGCGGTAGCGAGTCCCATGTTGTTGGAGTAAGGAGGTGAGCGGTCGTAGCGTTCGCCGCCAGGCTAGCGTGCCACTCGATAAGTCGGCGTAAAAGGAGATCGCCATGTTTTCAATTTGAAGGGGTGCTTTGTCCCGTATTGCAGTGAGGACCGCAGCTTTGTCTTTCCCATTTTGGAAGGTAATTATCAAGTCCCTGGGGACTGTGGTTGTTGCCTTGTTGGGTTTAGGAATTCAATAAAATCTTTCCAGTGTGATAGCGGACCCTTGCTTTTGTGGCAATAAAGCCGCCAGCATGCGTCTCAAAAATTGTGGCAGGTCTGTTTCGGGGATGTTTTCTGAGACCCCTCTAAGTTTAAGATTATTTCTTCGCCGTGAGTCCTCTAGGGCCGCAAAACGGCGTTCATGTAGCATATTCTGCTGCTGCAGGGCATGGACGGCTTGATGAAGCTGGGTAATGTGTTGGGTATTCACTTGGGATGTTCCTTCCAGGGCCCCAATGCGGCCAGCCAGTCCCCGCAGGTCGCTTCGTACTGCTTTGATATCCACCGAGATGTTCCTTTGCAGGTCTGCCAATAATTCTTTTAGGACCGATATGGTCACAGGTGAGGCATCCGACCCTGCTTTGTTAAGTTTCTTTTGTGAGGGAGCCGGTGCTGGCACGGGTGAGTAGTCTTCATCGGCGTCGGCGGACAACTCGTCTGAGAAGTCTGAGCAACCGCCAGAAAGTGCGGCCATCTTGGGCCCGCTGGCGCCATGCGCTTGCCTCCACATGTCCCCGATTGTAAGTCCCGGAGCGGGTTTGTCTGCTGTTATACTCTTGGACTTGCGTCCCATGTTGTTCTAGCTGACCCTGTGGGCTGTTGTAGTCAGGTTTTTGCGGTATTTACGCCCGGTTTCAGTCGTTTTTGGTATGGTGAGCACGGAGCTACAGGCTAGTGCGTCCGTTCACCTCCGTGGTCAGGCTCCTCCCCCCGGAATAAATGTTTAACTGTCTTATTTCCAATGGAAATAGATAGTAAACATTTTGCTATCACATTGTTACTCTCTGATTCGCCATCCAGGTTCTGGATCCACCTGTCATGTGGGGAAGCGTACCTGATCATTTTAGGATGAGCGATCTGCTTTAACAGACATCTGCTAATATAGCTGTTCTCACTCTGTAAGTCCAGCTTTGCATTCCTATTTCTTCCCAAGTCATTTATTTGAATAGGAAAGAATAAGTTATTAACCCTTTCAATTCTGGCAAGGAATTGAGCATCACCTGCCAGATCTACAGATTCAACATAGTCCCTGTGGAGAGAAATGGTTAAAACATCACCTTCCAGAGAGACATTCTGGATCCTCTCTGGAGAAATTCTTATGGAATGCTCATCTACATGTGTGATTGCATCATTCACCTGCAGGATAGTCACGTCAGGTGACTGACTATTCCTAAAATGTACCTCTATCGAGTCAGGTCTTTCTTCTATCACATGGCAATTACGATCAGATTGTACATGTGATTTCTCATAGGTTATAGGAACCTTAGCTTGTGACCATACAATTCCATTCACACAGTCAATAATTGTGTTAAGTCTTCTGAGTATATCTATTCCCAGAATCAGTCTGTTATAGGGAAGATCTACCACTATCACCGGGTGTCTAAAGGTTTTGTTACCTATTTTAAACTTCAACCAGGTATTGCCAATAACATGAAGTGCATTTCCTCCTACAATTAACAGAGCATTGGGGAAATCTCTTAGCTTCGGCTTATCCGTTGCTAAGTCCATTACCTGCTGGAAGTAGGTATTGGATAAGATCGTGGCTTGTGAACCAGTATCTATTAACCCTTTGAAAGGCTGGGGTAGCGAATCCTGTATTTCTACAGACATGTAGTACCTTCCTTCATGTTCTTCTAATTCACATAAGAATTTAGAATGTGTCAACATATTACTTGTTTTCCATACATTACCGGTCACCGCAGTAGTTTTTACCTGTACTGAGGAATGCTCAGTCTTACCCACAGGCCCATCCTTTTTAGGAATATCTTGAACTGTAAAGCGGGAACTAGTGGTTGGCATCTCATCAGTTAACCCTTTCAGGTCTGGATCCTGGAAACTAGTGGTTGCTGGGGCTATTTTAGCCTTTGGCTGAAATGAAAAAACAGAGGAACACGTTGCGCCTCCTTCACCCGGAAGTGAAGTGACGGGATAGGCAATAGGTTTCCTAACACAACTATTGTGTTTTTGACTGTTAGTACCTGGAAAGGAAACAGGGTTAGGCATTACATCTATTGACAACCTAGCCTGTTTAGTCATTGTAGCTATATTTGCTGCGGTACTTGTTGTTGCTGCTGCAGTTGCACAGGTGGCTCTGCAATTGGAGCTGTCCCTAAAAAAGGATTGATAGCAAAGACTTGGTTAATCTTTGTTATTTCCTCCATTAATTTGCCCATCTGGTCTGTCAATTGACCAACCTGACGACGCAAATTATTTCCCCCATTGCCGTTTTGTCTTTGCCCATTGGAATTTGGCTGGGATGGCTGAGACTGTTGGGAGTTATTGGAAGCAGATTGGTTGTTTCTGTTTCCATATCTCCTATTTCCCTGAGGGTTCCTTCTCCATTGGGAATTGCCTTGGTTCTTATTAACCCAGGGGTGTTTATTCCCATTGGTATTGGATTTTTCAGAGTTATCAGAGGAATTTGCAGAATTGCTTCTGGCGTTTTCCTGTTTCTGAGGTTTTGGTGTTTTAAAAACCTCGGAATAGGGGCGGGGCCGGGCCGCCGACCTGAACGGTCGCAGGAGAGACCAGCTCCTGCAAATCTCATAATAATAAGCCTGAAAACCGGGAATGTTGGCTACTTACCTGACCCACAACTGCGACCCTCGATGTATAAGGGCCACCGGAGCCGAGGAGAGGCTTACTCCTGGAGTTTAAGTCCCTCGGGGGAGAGATCTCTGCCGTACCAAGCGAGACTAGCCCGGCGGTGAGTGGACTGGACGGCCGCCGCTCCACTATCCTGCCCTACGGGGCCCAACGGAGGAGCTGCATCACTGCGGGCCCGGCCCCGATTCCCCCCCCCTTTGGACCGGGGGGGTTATCCCGGTCCTCATCCCGTAACGGCTCTCGGAGGCAACACTATACCACCACGTGAGCTCAAGGCCCAATGCAAGATGGCCGCCAGACCTAGGCCCGCTCCTATGAAGGCCTGCTTCCAGCCTACCCACGCGGCGGACCAGCTTGTTTCAGATCATGCAACTGTGTGCACACAACTCGGGACAAAGCTGCACAAGGGCGATCGAGATCCTGTCCATCAGCACCAACTCACCGGAGAATGAAGCCCAGTCGCCTGCACCTGTGGCTTCCTATGTTAGACAGACAGGAGAGCTACCAGCCGGACGGCAACACACCACGGAATGCTGACTGCCCAAACATCTGATATAACATCAAGGTACCCTCTCTCAGGCACTTACCCCACAGAGCTTGCTAATTAGCACCGATATCCGGGACATGACTGCCCTTCAAAGGCACAGGCTGAGGGACACCTGGGATGTCCAAGTGTGCTGCTCCATGCTCGCTACCACGCTGATGTACCCTGCCTCCCCATACTCCTAAGCAACACTAATTGGACTCTCACGCCTATCACACGGAGTCCTGCGGGGTGGAACCCCTCTCCAGACAACAGTCATGTAACACGTATTATGCTACTACCTGCATTTTGTTGTCTTCTCAAGTTTTGTTTAGCATGAACATTTTACTACAGAGTAACATACTAAGCCTGCTTGTTATACAAAAAAAAAATTGTGCAACACTCTTGTCATATCCTGTAATGCTCCTGCACCCTGTTATGTTTTATCTTAACCAATGGATATGTCTAGTAAGCCTATTTGTCAATATCTGCACAACAAAAATAAAGAATATAAAAAAATAAAAAAAAATAAAAAAATAAAAAAAAACCTCGGAATAGGTCCTCTTTTTCTGTTGGGTTTCTAAACCTAACCGAATTTTAGTCTCTGACACCATTTTATCACCAGGTTTCTTAACCTTTTGCTGATTTTCGTCATGTGCATGGTGTATAGTATACAATTTCATGCACTGACTGATGACCATTCTAACGGTAACTTGCAATCATAATCTCTTGCGAGATTCATTTGTATGTTTACTGGCATGGCATGAAAATACAGATCTTTGAAATCTGTGCTTTCATACCTGGGTTTTCTTTGGGCAACGGAGTATGCATTTTTAAGAATTATTAAAAATTCTCTGGGGCTTTGATCTGGACGGCACTTTAGGTTATAAAGCGCCTTCTTTGCAGAAGCAATGGTTTTATACTTACCATATTCCATGATTATTTCATATTTCATCTTGGACCAGGACATTAACTGTATAGCTTGAAGACTTTCTAGATAAACACGGCACATTGAATCAAAGGCCCATGTAATGAACCATTTCTTATGAAAGTCATCATACATGCCCAATGAATTTATTGCTCTATCATAATTTTCCAGATGTTCAGATGTTTCCTGAACCTCTAGAAAATTGTGGGACAGTCTCTCTAAGGAATTTAATAACCTTTGGCGATTCATAAACAGGCGTCGTTGATTTACGACCTCTGTTTCTGTGTAAACGTCTATGCGATCTGGCTGCTGAAGAGGAATTAGACCCGTACAACAGTGCAGATGGCATATCAGTCACATGGCCTTCAGAGTGGACAGTGCAATCACTTTCACTCCCATCACTCTGAGCTTCTCGTTCACTGTCACAATTCTGATCAGCATCAGAATCCTGCCAGTGTACAGAACCATGTCTGTTTTCATTCCTATCAACCTGAGTCTGATTCCCTCTGTCAAGTTTGGCCAGGACAGTCTTTTCAAACTGTTCTGCCCAAGATTGCCTAGTATGTACAGGTGTTTTCTCAGAATTACTCACATCTTTTCTTAGAGACTGTTTTATGAAAACCCGGTCTGGTGTGGGAAAATCATAACAAGGAGGGGGTTTATAGATAGTCTTTTCTTGCATTTTTGTGCAACTTTTTGGCACAGAATGATGACTACTAACCTCACTGTCGTATTTCTGACTCTCCTTTTCATACTCATCCAATTGCGTTTTAAGCTGATTTATTTCCTGTGCATATTTATCCGTCAAAGCTTTCATTTCTTTTTCATGATCAGCCTGACGAGTGTTATGCTCAGCAAGTAAATCTTGGTATTTCCCATCTTGAATGCCAAATTGTTCACTGTACGTGTCCAACTTGGTATTCAATACCTTGTTTTCATCTAACGCCTTAAGAAGAGCTGTTATAAAGAAAGGCCAAGAGTGTATTATCATCGCCATTTCTATTTCTATGTTCTTTTGTCCAGTAATTTCTTTAAGATATGTTATTATGTGTTCATCAGTTAGAATGGTGTGTTTAGCTACCCATTCTATGCTTCTCAACCAAACTTCATAGCTTAAATCATTTTTCATATGTTTATGAATAGGGACTAGAGCATTTTTTCTTAGGTTTTCAATTATTTCAGTATTATCTGTTACAGATTTATCGCTGCCGCTGGCCATATTTTTATACAGTGATTTAATCTCAATACAAAACTCTTTTCTATATCAAGATTAATATTGCATGAATTACTCCAATATTATTTGTATATGGAATATAATTTCAACTTAAACGATCTCAGCAGCGTGCCTCCAATTTGTGGGGATATTTATGGGATAATAATAGTAAACAGATGAGAATTGCCCACGATTTTAATTCTCAGATCCCAAAGAACGTTATCATGTAAGTGAAATATACAGAATTATTGTTATTTATCTGCAGAATAAAAAGTTTAATAATGTATTTCTTATTAACTAAGATTTCTAAATATCGAAATCTGATCGTGATTTATCCAGTCATATATCATGCTATTAGAAAATTGTAAATTAATTAAATGAAGCCAGTATATTTACCAGTTAAATAGATATTCTCACCAGATGTTCTCAGGTAGCTAAGGTGTCAAGGAATGTTTCTTTCTCGCTCTGACTCTGCTTGCTTCTTAGCCTGCTTCCGACTCTTTTGCATTCCCCTGCATTCATCTGCATTCATCTGCCTCCTCTCTGCATACCTTGCTGCATCTGCCTTGATCCCTCTCTCTTCCCTTTGTCTTAACTTTTTAAAGGGACAGATTCTCTGTTAGTCAGTGGCTAATAACCCAATAGGAACACTGGGGTGTGGTTCCCTTCTAGATAACCACTTTAGTATTTGGACTATAGAGGGCAGTCTTGTCCCACTAAACATACCTATCCAGGAAAGAGTTAACTTTTCCTGGTGGCTATTTTGGCGTCATTTTGGCTTATCTATATGCATAGGCGTGCGCAGCCTATTGCATTAGGGTGTGCACCCTAAAGCACAAGCCGCATATATATATATATATGTATGTATGTATGTGTGTATATATATATATATATATATATATATATATATATACACATATATATACACACACATACACACACTGTGCTGTGCTGTATGTGTGTGGGTGCTGTATGTGTGTGGGTGCTGTGTATGTCTGTGGGTGCTGTGTATGTCTGTGGGTCTTGTATGTGTGTGTGTGCTGTATGTGTGGGGGTGGAGGTGGGGGTACATTACTTGCTATCCCCCCTCCCTTCTTACCTTTTGTAGGGAGGGGGGATCCTGTTGCTGCTGATTCCTTCCCTGGTGGTCCAGTGGAGAGTGAACTCTAGCCCCTCTGGGGCTAGAGTTCACTCTCGCGAGATTTGAGTGTTGCCGCGGCAACGCTCAGATCTCGCGAGAGGAACCCGGCGGAGCTGCCGGCAACAGCTCCGCCGGGTCCTCTCCTGCCTCCCTCCCTGCATGTGGGTCAGTGGGGAGGAAGGCTGAGAGCAGAGCCGGCGCTCGGATAGCGCCGGCTGTGCATGAGCCGACAGGGGGATCCTGAGATCTCCCCTGCCGGTCTCAATATACATAGGCGTGCCGCGGGATTAGGGTGTGCCCAGGCACACCCGGCACACCCCGTGCGCACGCCTATGTCTATATGTTTGCTATAACTCAAGTTTTCTTTCAATTCAAAGCCTTTCCTTGAATTTTCTTCAGACTATGTGTCTCCAGATTCTGCTGTAATTTCTAATATGACAGTTCTTAAACTTAAAATCACCTTTCGCTTACAATGGGATCTTATTAGATATAGAAAGTAAAATTAAATTATTTAATCTTCTCTGTCACCTGTCTGGGTTTAGAATTTATTCTATTCCATTAGCAATTTAGACAGTCTCTTATCACTTGGTTTGTTTATACTATACATTCCTTAGCTCTGGCAAAGCGGTCAGTTTTACAGAAGGGATTGAAATCTTGTGTCTTTTGTTAACTTGAAAATAACAAAAATGGATTCTGGTCTGTTCAGAGTGACTTCAGAATATACACTTTTATTTCTATCATAGCACAAAATGTCTGCCGATATAAATACCCTGACAAGCCAACGGCTGTCGAAATGCTGCAACTCAATGTTTTATATACCTATGTTTTGTACTAACCTCATGTTTCTTATAACTAGGTTACAAGATGACCGATACGTTTATTTTCAGTGTATCTTAGTTTTCAAATACTCGCACCTCTCAACTGGCTCTGTAAGCTAACGGCCAGACACACTGCCTAGATAATATCGCTCCCCACACTGTTTATAGGGACGTGCACTGCTCCCTCTCATTTGCACAAGCAAACAGTGGCATGTTCCAAAGCTGACCTACCCGGCCTAACTACATTCCAACTAACCTATGAGAGAGTCCTAGGTCGTTGCCAGCTCTCTCGCTCGAGCATTAGTTCTTCATTATCTGTGCCTTAAATAATTATTTCTGACATACCCTATACTGTTGATGAATCGGGCGCTTCTTGCTCTTAGCAAGCAACCTCCAGCCCAAAGTTTCACCAAACTTGGTTCAGACGCGAGGGACTTTAGCATGATAAAAAAAAATTAAAAATGGTTAACATATTACCTGTGTTGTACGGAATATTTTTTTTTATTGTTTGCCTAATATCTCTTAGCACTAAATGTAATGCAATGTCCATGCATACCCACAAAAATAAAGAACTAAAAAAAACAAAAAAACCTGTTACTTGTGATGAGATATGATCAGATTTAGTACATAGCATCACATGCATATCTGATGATGCCAATATCAGCAAAAACATGTTCCACGTCTGTTTAAATAAGCAAAGGTCAACATGTGACAACTAAAAGATGTGTTGATTCAATGCTTGGTATGAACAAGCATGCTCTTAGATCATCTTGTCCTTTGGGAGAATGTTGTTGTCATCCATGTAATGAAAACAGCTAGTTTATTTCAGATACAAAATAATTAATTTATTGGTTGAAGGCAGATAACTAAATTGTCTGTTTTCTCCTTCAAGCCATTTTGTTAGTTTTTTTTTTTGTTATTGTCAAGTACAAGTAGTACTATTTTCAGTATTTTCAGAAACGTTATTCTAATTCTGTTGTATTTTAAAGCCTGCACTATTTTATAACATTGTAGCCAATCTTTCCCCCTTCTTTTTTAAATATCGCAGGTATTTAGCGCTGGTTTCTGCCTTGGCATCGGGTGCTGATTGGCTCTTTATTCCTGAGTGCCCTCCTGAGGAAGGTTGGGAAGACTTCATGTGTGCACGACTTGGAGAGGTATTTGCAGGCATACATTTATTTTACCTTTCTTCAATAGCAACTTCCCAGAATTATAATTGACCAATTTACCTCTCTTGTTTTGCCATTTTGACTTGACCATTGTTTTGACCATTATATTTCAGAATACATGTAGTGTTTGGTTTTTATGCTATGCAACAATCTGTTTTTATTAGATTTCTTTTTGATATTTTTAAATTTGTGTAAGTATGTAGTATTGTAGATTTAAGTTGTTTGTTTAGGGGGGTGTGGGAGGGGGAATACCTTATGAGGCAGACAGGCTAATAATATTTCCTTTATAAAAAAAGAAGAAAAAAGAAAAAGGCCTACCACCCCTGTTGGTAAATAATTCTAATCTACACATTACAGTGAATGGTGCGATTAATAAGGCATTCATCCACCCATCTGGCCCTGGGGTTTTGTTTACATTAATTTCTGACGCACTTTATCTTGTGGAAACCAGTCACCTGTTTCTTATACTTAAGAAAAATAATTATTTAGAATTTCTGCTTTAACCTGATCCTCCTTGATTAACTCACCCATCTATCTTTCCAATGGACCAACACTTTCACTCTTAACCATTTTCACCTTAATGTACATACAAAACACTTTTTGTGGTTGGTCTTGCCCTTTTTGACTATGAGCTTTTAATTTTTAGGTTTAGCTCATTTGATCGCTCTTTAGCAAGCCCTGGCGTATTGGCATGCTTATATTTGTTAATGGTGCAATCGACCCTCTACTTGACTGACCCTTGTACTAAGCCACATTGGTTTTAATGTGCTTCTTTTAGATTTGTTTTCCAGTGGTATGTATTAAGACATTTTGTAGAATTTGTTTAAAGATCCATTTATCCTATTCCAGTGAATATATCCTGCCAGTCAATTTGTTATAAATATGCCATTATCCTATTTAATTTAGCCTTTTTAAAATGTGTTTTTGGACAATAAATATAAATATATCTATATATATATCTCTTTTGTTTTGTTGATATCAAATGATACCATATTATGGTCGCTATTTCCCAAGTGCTCCTTAACATGAATGTTTGAAAATAAGTCAAGTTTATTAGTTATGACAAGACTCAGACAAGAATCTCTTCTAACTGGGGCTTCTACTAATCTACTAAATGAGACAGGCAATTATAATTTATCAGGTTTAAAAACCTGTTTCCCTTAACTGTTCTACTAGTCCCTCTGGCCCAATCAATGTCTCGATAACTAAAATCTCCCATGAGTAACAAATTACCCAGTTGTGCAGTCTTATTAATTTGAGATAGCAATTGCTCCTCTCCATAAGTATTTATGTTTGTGGGCTTGTTTCCTCCTATGTATATTTCTGCCCATAAGGCTTCCACATCCTCACCTATATCATCACTTATAATGCCTTTAGCACTTGGCTTCAAATCAGGTTTAATATGAAGACATATTCCTCCTCTTTTTTATTTTTTTCCCCATCCTTTTTAAAT
Organism: Pelobates fuscus; assembly: GCF_036172605.1. Classification (NCBI taxonomy): domain Eukaryota; kingdom Metazoa; phylum Chordata; class Amphibia; order Anura; family Pelobatidae; genus Pelobates; species Pelobates fuscus. The sequence goes on along the minus strand of NC_086324.1, from coordinate 101,762,703 downwards.
AATGTATGTGCACTTAAATTAATAGCCCAGTTAAGTGTTAAATCCCATGCAGTCTCAGTAATCCTAATTATGTCATACTGTTTCTTGTATGCCTGTGGTATAATATTCGGGTCAGAGATGAAACAAGAACACTCCAGACACAGGTTGTTAAAGAACAAATGCTATTTATTATTTTGCAGCTGCAAAGTCTCAGTCCTACAATAGTCTTGGAACACCCGACTGAGCACACGTTTACAAGAGAACAAAGAATATATACCACAAATGACGTATTCCATACATATAAAGAGAATCTGAAAATTACACCTACATTACTATAGTTACATCCAATTATTAAACTAAAACTTATCTCTTACATACGTTATCTAATAGTGGGTGTTCCTGACATTCCACACATGCGCCCTGGTCCAAGATAGTGTAGCGGTACTTACCCTTTCCAGGGGTCGGCCGGGGTCCTCTGTTCGAGCCGCGCGCAGTCCTGCTTCACGAGCCGCGTGCGGCTCATCCGACGGCTGTAACAGAAAGGCGGGCAGTGACCGCGAGAAGCAGTCACGTGTCCCGCCTGACTCTAAGAGCGCGCCGTGGGTCTCAGGCGCGCTCTTAAAGGAACAGTGGGGAGCCTAAATTGGCGAAGGTCTCCCATTGGCCCCTGTCATGCCACATTCCACATACACTCACCTTTTGGGGGCGTGGATATGACAGGGGCCAATCAAATTAATTGCTAAGGTGTATATATACTCACCTTTTTCCCTTAGTACCTTGCCCTATCGTGGTTTCTGTTTCAGTTCCCTTTAGCGCTTGTTGTGTTTCTTCGTACTTGACCTTGGCTTTGTTTCTGACTCCGTTATCTCTTTATCCTTATCTGCTCTGTTTGCCGTCTTGCTGATTTTTGTGTACCAGACCTCGGCTAGTCCTAGTTTATGCTGTCTCTTTGTGCCCTTGACCTCGGATCGTTCCTGACTCTGTATCTCTCTCCTTTATGTCGAGTCCAGCCATTCTAAGGTCCGGTAGACGTATCTCGTCTCTGTGCTGTCATTTGTTAAGATGAATCCTGTGTGTTGGGGTATATCACCGTTACATTACGATAGGGCCAAGGACCCCGCAGATTTAGCTCAGCAGATGGCTTCTCATGAGGCTAGATTTGTAGAGCAGGATCACCGTATGGATCAGATAGCCCAGGCTCTCCAGACGCTCTTATCTAGATCCATTCCAGCAACCGTACCTAACCCTCCTACACCTCTTCTTCCTGATGTATCTACTTTACCCAATGCTTCGGCTCATTTAACGCCTCCTCCCAGGTATGGAGGGGAAGCTAAGACATGCAGAGGTTTCATAAATCAAATAGAATACCACTTTGAGATGTATCCCCGTTCCTTTCCCACTGATAGGTCTAAAGTTGGGTTCCTTATGCACCAACTTACTGATAAAGCACTCGAGTGGGCAAATCCTATTTGGGAGGCTAATGGACCTATGGTGCATGATTTCAATAGTTTCCTTACGGCTTTTCATAGAACTTTTGACACAACTAAAAGGTCAAAAAATGCCGCCAGAGCATTGAGAATTAAACGGGGTTCTAGATCTGTTGCTGACTATGCCATTCAGTTTCGTACCCTTGCTTCACAGGTAGATTGGACCAACAATGGGTTAACTACTGCATTTATGGAAGGTCTATCTGGCACTATATTGGATGAGGTAGCAGCTAGGGAGCTTCCTATCGCATTAGAGGACCTTATCGACTACCTCATTGATATAGATAATAGGATTCGTGACAGACTCTCTATACTAAGAACAGGAATAGACGTTTTGTTACACCTAATAACCCCAGAGTTGATAAACCTGAGAATTTCAAAGTATCAGAGGAGGAACCCATGCAATTAGGGGTTGCCAAACTCTCTGATACTGAAAAATTGCATAGGAGAAGGGACGGACACTGCCTGTACTGTGGTAGGAGTAACCATATGATAAGAGAATGTCCCGTGCTTCAGGAAAACTATCACCTAACGCCTTATAGGGGACTGGCCTTGGGTGTGATATCTAAGTCTCCAAAACTGCCTCCTAACCGATTACTTCTCCCTGTTTCTCTGCATATGGGAGAGAATTGCATAGCTGAAAACATACTAGCCCTGGTTGATTCCGGGGCAGCTGAGAACTTCATAGACTCTGGTTTTGTTGAGGAAAAACAACATTCCCATCAGAGAGAAGGAGATACCCTTGGCCGTTGAGGCCATAGATGGTAGACCATTAAGTTCCCCAGTTGTTACACATGAAACTGTACCGTTACACATGTATACAGGGGTTTTACACTTTGAAACCATTCAGTTTCAGGTCATCACCTCTCCCTTGTCTCACATTGTGTTAGGATACCCATGGTTACGTTCTCACAATCCCATTTTCGACTGTCAGGGCAAATAAAATCATGGAGCAAGGCCTGCCACGAGTCTTGTACTATTGAAGTCACCCCTCTGAATTCTATTAATGTTCCTACTACTCCTCCTTTGTCTACTGTTATACCCCCTCAGTACTTATCTCTCAAGACTTTCTTCGATAAAAGGGAAGCTGACAAATTACCGCCTCACAGACCGTACGATTGTGCTATCGATTTATTGCCTGGCACTATACCTCCAAAGGGCAGGGTGTACCCTTTATCTATTCAAGAAAACCGTGTCATGGAGGAGTATATTAAGGAATCACTAGAAAAGGGGTTTATTAGGAGATCCTCTTCTCCGGCTGGAGCGGGGTTCTTCTTTGTATCGAAGAAAGAAGGGGATTTAAGACCGTGTATCGATTATAGAGGTCTAAATAAAATCACCATCAAAAATGCATACCCGATACCTTTAATCACAGAATTATTTGACAGACTCAAACATGCTACTGTATTCACTAAATTGGACCTTAGAGGTACATACAATTGAATACGTATTAAGAAAGACCACGAATGGAAGACGGCATTCAACACTAGATCTGGTCATTACGAGTATACTGTTATGCCATTTGGTCTCTGTAACGCCCCAGCAGTATTTCAAGAATTTATTAATGACGTCTTAAGAGACTTTATTCACACATATGTAATTGTGTACTTGGATGACATATTAATATATTCTACAGATTTACACACTCATCACAGACATGTTACAACAGTTCTGAAGACCCTTCTTGCTAATGGTCTTTATTGTAAACTGGAAAAATGTCTATTTAACCAATCCGAAGTCCAGTTTTTGGGGTATTTGATTTCCGCTAAAGGTTTTCGTATGGATCCCCAGAAGTTTTCTGCTGTCATGGAATCGCCTCTACCACAAGGTTTGAAAGCCATTCAGCATTTTCTTGGTTTCTCTAACTATTATAGACGCTTTATTAAAGGTTTTTCTTCTATTGTAGCGCCTATCACCCGTATTACAAAAAAGGATGGCAATACACGTGTCTGGTCCCCCGAGGCACTTCAGGCTTTTGAATTTCTGAAAACTACTTTAGCCTCTGCTCCTATTTTACAGCATCCTGTCCCCTCACTGCCTTATATTCTTGAAGTTGATGCTTCTGATATCGGGTAGGTGCTGTCTTGTCCCAAAGAGAGTCGCCTGAAAAGCCATTGCATCCTTGTGGCTTCTTTTCCAGACAAATGTCCAAAGCTGAAAAGAATTATGATGTGGGTAATCGCGAACTCCTTGCTATTATTTTGGCACTTAAAGAATGGAGACATTTGTTAGAAGGAACTAAGGATCCCATCCTCATTTTTACGGATCATAAGAACCTATCCTACCTTGGTGAAGCAAAAAGATTGTCTTCTAGGCAGGCTAGGTGGTCGCTGTTTTTGTCCCATTTCAATTATATTATCACCTATAGGCCAGGTGATCGCAACACTAAAGCATTCCTCCGGACAGGATAATAGCCACTACTATTTTGTCTATTTCTTCGTCCCTCTTGCAGGCCATTCAGGCTAAACAAAGCATGGCACCTAGCGAGAGGCCTACTGATAAACTGTTCGTTGATATTCCCGAGAGACGGAATATTCTGTCATTGTATCATGACACTAAAACTGCTGGACATCCTGGTATTTCCAAAACGGTGTCAGCTGTTTCTCGATATTTTTGGTGGGATTCCTTACGCAAGGATGTCACCGACTATATAGGTGCTTGTACTACTTGTGCCTGTATGAAATCTTCTCGTAGAGTTCCTTGTGGGCTGTTGCATCCTTTACCCGTTCCCGAGAGACCTTGGTCTAACCTATCCATGGATTTTATTGTTGAATTGCCCCCTTCAAATGGTAACACAGTTATCCTGATGATAGTAGATCGGTTTTCCAAGATGGCTCACTTTGTGCCTCTTCCCAAGTTGCCCATGTCCAGGGACCTGGCACTTATTTTCGCTAGGGAGGTGTTTCGGTTGCATGGCATTCCGGTAGCCAATTTATTTCCAGATTCTGGAAAGCCTTTTGTTCGGAAATGGGTATTTCTCTCTCGTTTTCTTCTGCTTACCACCCCCAGTCTAATGGAGCTGCTGAACGAGCCAACCAGTCTCTGGAGCAGTACCTTTGTTGTTTTGTGTCCCACCATCAGAACAATTGGGCTGACCTTCTTCCTTGGGCTGAATTTTCTCGGAATAATGCTACTCATGATTCTTCCGGTAAAAGCCCTTTTTACGTTGTCTATGGCCGGCATCCCGTTGTTCTTCCGGCTGCATTCTCCTCACAGTGCGTGCCAGTTCTGGATGAGCATTTGGCTGGTTTGCGTAATACTTGGGAGCAGGTTCAGTGTTCTATGGTGGATTCCGCTGCTCGCCAGAAGGTTCAGGCTGACAAGCGTCGCAGGGCAGCTCCTTCTTATGTCGTGGGGGACAGGGTTTTACTTTCCACGCGCAATATTCGCCTCCGGGTGCCTTCTATGAAGTTGGCTCCCCACTTTATTGGTCCTTATCGTATTTTGCATAAGGTTAATCCTGTTTCGTATGCCTTGGGTCTTCCTAAGAACCTGCGTATTCCTAATGTCTTTCACACCTCATTGTTGCTATACCCGGCATACTCCTCCTCCCCCTCCTGTCTCTGTGGAGGGTCATGAGGACTTTGAAGTTGCTGCTGTTCTTGACTCGTTTCCTTAGGGGTCGACTTCAGTACCTGGTGCATTGGAAGGGCCATGGGCCTGAGGAGCGCAGTTGGATTTCCGCTGACGCTGTTCACGCTCCTCGCCTTGTACGTTCTTTCCATTCTCGTTTTCCTGCCAGGCCTGGTCCTCCCCGCCCGGAGGGTGTGTCCTCAGGGGGTTACTGTAGCGGTACTTACCCTTTCCAGGGGCCAGCCAGGGTCCTCTGTTCGAGCCGCGCGCGGTCCTACTGCTCATCCGACGGCTGTAACAGAAAGGCAGGCAGTGACCGCGAGAAGCAGTCACGTGTCCCGCCTGACTCTAAGAGCGCGCCGTGGGTCTCGGGTGCGCTCTTAAAGGAACAGTGGAGAGCCTAAATTGGCGAAGGTCTCCCATTGGCCCCTGTCATGCCACATTCCACATACACTCACCTTTTGGGGGCGTGGATATGACAGGGGCCAATCAAATTAATTGCTACGGTATATATACTCACCTTTTTCCCTTAGTACCTTGCCCTATCGTGGTTTCTGTTTCAGTTCCCTTTAGCGCTTGTTGTGTTTCTTCGTACTTGACCTTGGCTTTGTTTCTGACTCAGTTATCTCTTTATCCTTATCTGCTCTGTTTGCCGTCTTGCTGATTTTTGTGTGCCAGACCTCGGCTAGTCCTAGTTTATGCTGTCTCTTTGTGCCCTTGACCTCGGATCGTTCCTGACTCTGTATCTCTCTTATTTACGTTGAGTCCGGCCATTCTAAGGTCCGGTAGACGTATCTCGTCTCTGTGCTGTCATTTGTTAAGATGAATGGGTATATCACCGTTACAGATAGTTGCACAGTAGTTTAAACCATGTGAGTACTGAACTTTACTTAAACATCCTATAGCTTCTACCACATTCAACCCTTTTATGCTTCAACACCTGGATATAGGTGGCTGATATGCATCATAATCAGGAATACCATACCAATCTAGTCTTGGGTTCTAGACAAGTGAGGTTACACAGTATCTTCTTGTTTAAGGGGTGTGTACCTCCAAAAGCAAGAATGTTGGCCACTGTCCTTATTTTATCAACAATGTCACTTATGGCCTTCCCTTCATCATCAATTTCAAGGCAACAATTAGACAGGTTAGACTTTCCGCATATACCCCTTCTGTGGCTAACAAATAGTCTAAGGCTAGGCGGTTCTGAAAGCAGACCACATTCTGGTATTCTGTTTGGCCAAAAGCTTCATTGATCACTATTTCAACTATATCTTGTAACCTGATTATTCGATGTAACATGTAGATAGGGGTACGATAACCATAAGTTCCATCCTCAGCCCATGTAACAAGACCATAATAATCATTCAGAGGGCCACTCATATCCTTCCATTGACCTATCGTCAATGCCCTTTGCGGCCTTAAGCGCTATTCATAGACTAAGGATCCAAGTATCTCGCCCTCCCTCAGGGGAAGCAAGAAGAAGGAAGGCTTTGAAGTTCCTGGAACACAGGCTCCCAATCAATCTCTTGGGAGATCAGAGTAGGCCTTAAGGCCACAAATCCAATACATATCAATGGGTGCTATCCAGGTTGACCTTCAGACAAAGCGGTCCATACATCTTTTAGATGTGGGTAATTACCAAAGGGGACTAGGGGATGGTTCAATTGCATTGGTTGCGGATCACCAGGAGGTAGTCCTATCAGAAGAATTATAAGTTTGCTACTCTGGACACGTGAGAGTACATACGAAAGTCTCAAATTCTGGACCAGATCCACTTATCCACTCATTCTCAATTAGGGAGTTCTTTTAACAACCCTTCAGATTTGGGACAGGTACTATGCCTTTCCCTCTTCCTGCTGTAATACCAGCAAGTCTCTCACATCTGTCTGCCAATGATCACCCATATTGGTGCCACCACATTCATAGCAACTAGTTACATTTAGGGATCGTGCTATGTTTTTCAGCTAGGTCAAGGAACAAATTACGAGTGGTGTGAGAGATTTCAAACTGAGATACTATCTCTTCATAAAAAGATTGAAAAACCTGGTGGACTTCAAGCCTTTAAGACTTCAATTTCAATATTCAAATATAGTATGGTTCCCGGGCCATATATCTGCAAACCATGAAAGGTGCCCCATTTGTACAGGAATACCCGAGAATTAAACAGTGTCAGGTTTAAGGGGTTACAAGTGCTCGGACCACAACTAGATGTGGCCGTTATTGTATGCAGACTCGCAGGTAGGGTATCTGATCTATAGGTTGCCCAACCCACATGACTCCAGTAGGAGCAATAGTTATACCCACCATTTATGCAATCCCTATTCTTAGGGCACATTTACTTATTGTTTAACGTATAAGTCCCGTCCCATGCTACCTCAGTCCAGGTGGACTCAGGTAATTTATTCAATATAAATATCACCACAAACTCAAGATTAGCAGATGATCCTGAAGAAGCTTCGACCATGCGTCGGCACCTCCGCTTTGGGATGTGAGGGATGCAGGGTATGGAGTCCTTCTGATTCTCTTTGGCTTCACGAGGTCTCCTTTTGGGGTCCTCCTTTCCATCGATGGCAGGTAGTCAGGCATTATTAGGGCCATCAAAACACCTACTTGTTGATATTTTCTCAAACAGGTATCTTTATTTTCTTAAACTGGAGTTTCAGAGGGTTTTCAGGGTCGACAGGCAAAACTTCCCAGGGAGCAGAAGCAGGCTCGATTCTGTAATGGTGGATCCACAGGTTGATCTTAGCAACTTTCACGGTGTACTACTTGGCGTGTGATCTCTCCTCCTATTTGGTGGATATCCCCTTTAAAGCCTAGGACAATCAGTGGTGGTCAACCATACATGATTTCGAAGGGGAGAGAGACCGATGAGTTTTGTGGGGGTGCTCCTGATCTGAAACAAGGCAATAAGGAGCAAGGCATCCCACTTCAGGTTGGTTTCTTGGCACATTTTAGCCAGATGTAGCTTCAGTGTTTGGTTTATTCGCTCAACTTTTTCTGAGGTTTGAGGCCTATAGGCAATATGCAGTTTCCATTTAAGACTGAGGCTGGTGGCTAATTCCTGCAGGCACTTGTGTACAAAAGCTAAGCCATTGTCAGATCCAACCATTATCGGGATTCCATATCTTAGAATTATTTCAGTAAGCAGGAAACTGACCACTTTTTTTTCTTTTCTTTTATGGTTTCTTCTTTTTCGTTTCAGGTGGGCTGGGCTTCTGCTCAGCCAGAGTAAGAGCATACGATGAAAAGGATATAGCGGAATTCACCAAATTCTGACATAACCGTAAAGTCAATGAGCTCCAACAGTTTGATTCCCTGGTTGTTGGCTTGGTCCTTGTTGGGGTTGTTTTTGGCACATTCTATGCATCCTCTGGCCACTGCTTGTGTTACTATAGACGGGCAAAGTTTTTTTTTTTCAACATTTCAATTTTAATTAACCACATGATTTAACAAACCACATGTCCATCAGCATCAAGGACAGACAGACCAGGTTGGGCTCTGAGGGGCAAGATTTTAGCACCAGACCTAGCTCTAAGGTCATATCGGTGACTAGTGGAGGCTTTGGGGGACGTAAGGAAAGCCTCTGCTGGCAAGGAATAATCCATGCTATGTAAGGCACTTGATACACGCTGGTTAGCTCTGGAGACAGACTGAGTGGGGATACCAGGGGGACTAGAAAGAGCCATTACTGTGGACGTAGGTGAATGCTGTCTGTCCGGCAATGGAACTACCGGGGGAGGAGTTTGGGGGCAAGTTATTCAAGTCCGGATATAACTGGGCAGCATAGGAACAAAGGGGTCCCCAATAGGGGCAACTCATGTAGATCTGAAGGACCAACAAGTATGGGCTGTTTGGTGGGGGCAGATTTAGAGACTGAAGCCAGTGTGGAAAGCATCAAACAGCTTTCCTCTTCTGAACAGGCGACTACTTGCTGCCAGGCGTCAATATAAGGGAACTGATGAAATTGACCTGGGAACCCAGTTACTAGAGCATGAACCTAAGCAATTAAATCCAAGTCCAAACTACCTTCAGAGGGCGAACCAGAACAAATAACGGCCATTCCCGTTCACACAAAATGATCAACCGTTTAGGATACATTTTAACCACATAATCGGCTCTATAAGCTTTCTGAAAGTTATTGACATTACAGTCTAGGGGCCCAAGGATTCTGATCTCCCCCCTCCCATAATGTCAGATAATAGAATGAATCAGGTAACCAATGCAAACAAGTTCCTTTAACAGTACTAACCCGCTTTTAATTATTATACAAACTGTAAGTTTTACTCAAATCCCCCTCCCTCTCTCCAAGCCCGCAGCTTCAAAAGTTCCCTTATCAATAACTGGCACAGTGCCAGACCAAAGCCTGCACTGAATGAGAGCATTCCAGGAACTCCCTGGACTCAAAGCCAAACGCACACCCCAACTCACATTACACACAGCCACACATACAGACAAACCCCACCAATACCAGAACCAAGTAACTGTGCCATCATATACAGACAGCGGAGGATGATCGGTCCTCCCTTCTCTTCTTTCTAAGAGGTTAGATTGTACCTGCGCTACCAAACACAGGACTGGAGCCTTACCAGGAATCAGACGTTTACTTGTTCTGCGACCTGGAAAGCAGTCTTTCGGGCATACCGAAGGAGCAGAACACAGAGAAACGCAAGGAATCTTTTCTGGACAATTAGTCCAGCAGGCGCCAAAGTTACCTTGAGGTCAACCTGACCCGCTCCAGGGCATGCCTCACCAACTGGGTCCCGGTTCTTTTTCTTATTCCTGGCCAAATGCACCAAAATGTGGTATAATACTCTGGTTAGAGATGAAACAAGGACACGCCAAACACTCCAGAAACAGGTCGTTGAAGAACAAAGACTATTTATTATTTTGCAGCTGCAAAGTCTCAGTCCGACAATAGTCTTGGAATACCCGACTGAGCACACGTTTACAGGAGAACAAAGAATATATACCACAAATTACGTATTCTATACGTATAAAGAAAATCTGAAAATTACACCTACATTACTATAGTTACATCCAATTATTAAACTAAAACTCATCTCTTACATACGTTATCTAATAGTGGGTGTTCCTGACATTCCACACATGCGCCCTGGTCTAAGATAGTTGCACAGTAGTTTTAACGATATGAGTACTGAACTTTACTTAAACATCCTGTAGCTTCTACCACTTGCCAATATTTCAATTTTACATAGTTACATAGTTTAAAAGAGACTTGTGTCCATCAAGTTCAGCCTTCCTCACATATGTTTTTGCTGTTGATCCAAAAGAAGGCAAAAAACCTAGTCTGAAGCGCTTGCAGTTTTGCAACAAACTAGGAAAAATTCCTTCTTGACCCCAAAATAGCAGTCAGATGTCTCCTTGGATCGAGCAGCTATTACCCCACTAATAAGAAATGATATCCCTGTATGTTTTGTTTTTGCAAGTTTTTATCCAATTGCAGCTTAAATATCTCTATGGACTCTGATAAAACCACCTCTTCAGGGGAAGAATTCCATATCCTTATTGCTCTTACTGTAAAAAAAAACTTTTCTTTGCCTTAGATGAAATCTCCTTTCTTCCAGCCTAAATGTGTGACCTCATGTCCTATGTGTAGCCCTGTTTATGAATAGATTTCCAGATAATGGTGTACTGGCCCCGAATATATTTGTGCAATGTTATCATATCCCCTCTTAGGCGCCGTTTTTCCAAACTAAAAAGAATTCAATTTTTTAACCTTTCTTTGTAACAAAAATGCTCCATTCCTTTTTATCAATTTTGTAGCTCGTCTCGGCACGTTTTCTAGTGCCATAATATCTTTCTTTAGAACAGGTGCCCAAAATTGCACAGCATATTCAAGGTGTGGTTGCTCTTACCAGCGATTTATAAAGAGGCAAAATTATATTTTCATCCCGAGAACTTATGCCCCTATTTATACATGACAAAACCTTACTGGCCTTAGCAACGGCAGATTGACATTGCATATTGCTGCCCAATTTGTTGTCTATAATAATTCCCAAATCCTTCTCGTGTGTGGTTATCCCTAGTTCACTACCATTTAGGGTGTAAGTTGCTTGTGCATTCTTGACCCCGAAGTGCATAACTTTGCATTTCTCTACATTAAATTTCATCTGCCATTTTAGTGCCCAGTCCCCCAATCTTTCCAAATCCCTCTGCAGCAAAACAATATCCTGCTCACATTTTATTACTTTATTTTGTGTCATCTGCAAACACTGATACATGGCCTTCAATGCCTATTTCAAGATAATTTATAAATATGTTAAATAGAAGTGGTCCCAAAACAGAACCCTGAGGGACACCAATTACCACTTTTGTTCAGCCTTTAAATGTACCATTAATGGCAACTCGTTGTACTCTATCCTTAAGCCAATGTTCTACCCAAGAACAAGAATATTCATCTAGACCAATTTCTTTTAGTTTGAAGACTAACATATTGTGAGGAACAGTATCAAATGCCTTGGCAAAATCCAAGTAGATCACATCCACTGCAACACCCTGATCTATACTTCTACTTACTTCTTCATAGAATGCAATTAGGTTAGTTTTACATGACATATGTTTCATAAAACCATGCTGATTATTGCTAATAACACAGTTCTTCCCAATGTATTCCTGAATATTATCCCTTAATAGCCCTTCAGATATTTTCCCAGTCACAGGTCTATAATTTCCAGGCAAGGATTCTGAACCCTTTTTAAATATAAGAATGACATCTGCCTTCCTCCAATCCTCCGGTACAATACCTGAAACAAAAGAATCTTGGAAAATTAAATACAGAGGTTCACTTATTTCCCCCACTTAGCTCCATAAGTACTCGTGGGTGAATACCGTCAGGCCTCGGAGCTTTATTTTCATTAATTTTCTTTAACTGCTGTAGCACCTTGTCTCGAGTCACCCAATTACAAGTTATCTGCAAGTTTTTTTGCAGCAACCATTTGCATATCTCTTACCATAGGTTCCTCATTAATATATACTGAAGAAAAATAGTTATTTAAAATTTCTGCCTTTTCCTGGTCTTAATTAGCTAACAGACCCATCTCTGTTTCCAGTGTACCTACACTTTCATTTTTTGTTTTTTTAGAATTGATGTATTTGAAAAAATATTTGGTGTTGGTTTTGCATTCTTTGGCTATCAATTTCTCATTTTCTAGTTTAGCCACTTTAATTGCTTTTTTGCAAGCATTATTGGCTTTCTTATATCTTATATAGGATGCCTCTGATTTGTCCGATTTAAATGCACCCCACATGCTTTTGCTTTTTTGAGTTTATTTCAAAAATGACCCTATTGTGATCACTATTTCCCAAATGCTCCCCTACTTGAATGTTGGTCAAAAGATCAACATTGTTTGTTATGAGACCCAGACAAGCATCCTTTCTAGTTGGTGCTTGTACCAGTGCTTGACACATAAAGGTGTCATTTAACACATTCAAAACATGATTCCCCTTGCTGAAGTACTAGTCACTCTATCCCACTCTATCCGAGTAATTAAAATTTCCAATAATGTCTTACCCCGATTTGCAGCTTTCCCAATGTGCTCAAACAGCTGTTCTTCCTCATTAATATTAACATTAGGTGGAGTGCTACACCAGCTTCTTCTTCTTCAACATGTAATTAATACCTTCTTTCTCTGTCTGCTAATCTCCCGGCCCCTGCCCCCCACTATATCCACCCTCCTTGACTCCGCTGGTAAGTAACATTTTTAGTGTGTCATAATATAGGAAGAAGGGGCATAACATTTAAATAGCTCATTCTTTTCTTGGCAGTTACTTGGAAGCTGGGCACATTGTAAAAAACTAATAAAACATTGAAATTCTGCACCAAACTGTTTATCTGTAATAATGTTGTTGGTTTTTTTTTGGGGGGGGGGGGTTCTTTTTATATTATCTTATTCAGACTCGAAGCAGAGGATCAAGACTCAACATTATAATTATTGCTGAAGGCGCAATTGACCGAAATGGACAGTTGATTTCTTCTAACTACGTGAAAGATGTATGTATTTACAGTTTTCCTATAATTTCTGCTCACATTTAGTTTGTAGTTTGTTTTTGTTTTTTTAAATAAATGCAAATGTGAATTGTGCACTTTTTTGAGAAGGGCCCTTATTCCTATATATATATGCAAAGGACCTTTGATGCATGAATGCTTGACCTCACATTTTCTCATTCACAAATATTATCATGGCTAAGAATTAATTTTCTTTAAAGTAAATTTTTTTCATGTTTTACACAGCTGGTTGTTCAGCGTTTGGGATTTGACACCCGTGTGACAGTTCTTGGGCACGTCCAGCGAGGTGGTACACCATCTGCATTTGACCGTGTCTTAGTAAGTTTATTTTATTTATTAAAATTTTACACAAATAGCCTAATTATTGAAAAGGAACATTGTTTATACCATGAAGTGCATTAGAACATGCAGATAAAGCAGTTAATAAACAGTTTTTGCCCTGCGATCAAGATATACACTGATCAGCCACAACATTAAAACCACGGACCGGTGAAGTGGTGAAGCAATGGAAGAAGGTTGCCTGGTCTGTTAAATCATGTTTTCTTTTAGATTAGATGGATGGCTTTGTGAGTGTGCATCATTTACCTGAGGAAGAGAGATGGCAGCAGAATGAACTATGGGAAGTGTTATTCTATGGACAATGTTCTGCTGGGAAACCTTGGGTCCTGACATTCATGTGGATGTTACTTTGACACATACCTAGAGATTATTGCAGATCACGTACACCTCTTCATGGCAATGGAGTTAGGTGATTTCAGTGGCCTCTTTCAACAGGATAATGCACCATGCATTGCACCACACTGCAAGAATTGTTCAGGAATGTTTTGAGGAACATGACAAAGACTTTTTTTTTTATAGGCACTCTCTATAATAAATAGCAATAGCAGCAGTGAATAAAAAATGAATTCCCAGACCTTATAAGCAAAGCAAATAAACAAAGAAGGACACCGCGCTAAATATAATAAAGTGCAAAAGTGAAATATATACTTTACAAGATATAACCTCAAAGGTAAAAATAGAAACAAATAGTGTAAAACAGTACAGATAAAGTTAAATATACATGTGCTGGTGGTGGTAACGTGTTTTAGAGCCAACTAAGAGCTCTGCTGGATTGAGCATGGACGGTATAATCCCTGTCTAAAGATATGTGTAGGTCTTGATGGTGGAAACGCTTGGATTGTGTATAGCTCCAGCAAATGCAGAGAATGGAAAGACAAAAAATACTCCAATTGTGATGTGCGTTCATATAATTAGAATATGTACAAGTGAAAATTTACTTACATTCTCTAGAGCAGGACTTGCTCTTGTAAAATAAGCCTGAGGTGGTATAATCCCCACCTTAGGATGTAGAAGACATCCTGGAAGCAGAATGAAGGTATATAGCCGAATGGATATATTAAATTTACCTTTATTTGTTAACAAATAGTATATAAAAACAAAGTAAAAATGTCAAAACTGGACACTAGGGAGCACACCTGACGCGTTTATCCTCTTAGGGCTTCATCAAAAGTGTGGTGAAGTCATCCATGGTCAGAATTATATGTATCCATAATTGCTTCCTGGTGAAATCAATTACTTGTATCCAGGTTGAAACGCACACGTCACACCGGAAGTGACGTAGCGCTGTTTCAGTGTGGTATCGTCCAATCATTGTTGCGGTTAAAACTTGTTATACCGTGAGGCGTATGCATTGTCATAGCAGCAACCACATCTAATGCGCATGCGCGGTTTAATATACCAACATGCATGTGCAACCTTTTGCTTATCTTTGGCTATCAGCATTTCAGATCCAAATTTAGCCCATCTAATCACCCACTTACAAGCCCTATTCGTATGCTTATATTTGTTATAGAATGCAATCTACATTTTTTGTATTACCTCTTATCTTTTATCTTTTGACGGACCCTTGTACTAAGCCACATTGGTTTAAACTTGCTTCATTTAGATATGTTTCCCAATGGCATGCATTGAGAACTGTACAAAAGTTTCCAATAGGGATGTTAGTATTCATAAATCCTCTATCTCCTTTCATGACCTGACATTTTATATCTACCTGTCTATCGGGCTCTCTACCTGTCTATCGGGCTCTCTACCTGTCTATCGGGCTCTCTACCTGTCTATCGGGCTCTCTACCTGTCTATCGGGCTCTCTACCTGTCTATTATTGCAGAGATACAGACAACAATATACAACGCCAAAGTGTAACAAGTGTAGTATTATAAGTATATAATACACTTATCTCTGATTTAAGATAGGCAGCCTCCCAAGATCGTAACCCAAAAACGACTTTATTACAGTGTATATGGAAAGAACAGAAAAAATATGGGATACGGCTGGACAGAATCTAAAACAAGGAAAATAAAAACATATGTAGTATAATACAGTAATATGCAGGTAATGGTGCGCCAGAATGATGTACACTCATAAAATAGAGGCGTCTATCTTGTGAGTGTACATCATTCTGGCGCACCATTACTTGCATATTACTGTATTACACTATATATGTTTTATGCTCCTTGTTTTAGATTCTGTCCAGCCTTTTCACATATTTTTTCTGTTCTTTCCATATTATTGCAGAGAAAATTTTTCATGTTCATGGTGTGCAGTCCACTGGGGTCCGCGAAGAGGTCCTATCTCCATATATGCCAGTTGGTTCTAGCTGCACCAGAAAAATTTATTTGGGTAATGGGCCTTCCACTCAGCTTAGTACATCCTTGGTTCTGCAATTACTCATGCTGTATTTATGATGACCTTGTGGGAATTTATCTTCCTTTGAAAAGACTCTTTGCAGGGCTACTGTGGTCTCCAAATCAGGCTGCAGCTGTCTCTTGGGCTCCAGCTACCTAGAAGTAGCTGTATAACTGCACCCCTTTTGTGTTAAATTTGGACTACACTGTATAAATGAAATACATTTTATTCTTAAGGTACCACTCCTTTCTAAAAGTGGGACCTCTTTAATGTGTGATATAGGTCATTTAAAATATATAGAAGAATCATATGCTGAAATGAATTAATAAAAAAAAAGTTTTAAGGTATTTATCCTCCTTTCTGATATTTTTAAATTGCATCCATATTTTTGTTGAAATTTGATATCATATATTTATTACTCTATTTTAATTCCAACAGAGTAGTAAAATGGGTATGGAAGCTGTTATTGCGTTGATGGAGGCCACACCTGAAACACCAGCTTGTGTCGTAAGCTTGTCTGGAAACCAGTCTGTTCGCCTGCCATTGATGGAATGTGTTCAAGTGGTAAGCATCTGTCTTTCTTTTGTCAATCTTTCTTTTATTGAGGCAGGAATTAAATGGGGTACAGAATAAAGAAGAGGGGATGCACAGTATTTGTACAGAGTGGGATCGCTTTAACACAGTAGTACATCTCCTTCGAATGACAGCCTCATTTTATATTTTATATTAAGCAAGCTTTTCAACAGGTTAATAGCACGCATAAAGTAACAGTTATAAAGGTGGTTTTCACTAAGCGATTGAATCATCAAGAGTTAAATTAATTAAACTAACGTAAACCAAATGAGAAAACATAATCAGCGAGAAAGTACAATTAAACGCGGGATAAACGGTCTAGGTATCTGCTTCCAGAAGGTACATTATGTGTATTTATACGCCTGTCTTAAGCAATCCTGAACCTATGATGCTCAACGTTTTGTCAAATAAAGATTGAGTGAGAGGTACCCTTCGTAGGTTAATATGGACCGGTTAGACACATCTGGGTATAGCTCAATCACAGCAGATAAATCTAATTGCTCAGAGAATACATTAACACAAGTCGCTGAGTTTAGCGCTCATATGCGGCAGTGTCGCTGGTCCGAGGACCTTACTTGTATGGCAAAATAAAATTTTAGAGACAACTTGCACTAAGAGATAAAACATTAAAGTAGATAAGATGAAGTAACAAGGTTAATGCGTACTATAAGATTGGAAATATACAGATGGTGCCTAGATTCCTGGTAATCTGTCTCATTTCTAGATATAGTAAACATGCTGGTTTAGCTGAGAACCTCTGACTATGCTATATAACGATTTGTCACAGGTAAGACGCAGTTCAGCGTCACTTAAAATGTAAAATAAAAGGGGGTGATGGTCCCATGGCACAGATTAGGTCAAAGTGGCTTAGCTAGGGTGAAAAGAACTTGTAAAGTCCCAAGTTGGTGCCCCTTCTTGTTATAGGGTTTCAGTCTAGCATGGGCGGACAACCTGTAGTCCGGGCTTCATCCGATACCCATTGTCGGTCTGCTCTGTGGGCCAGCGTATAGCATGTTGTGCTTCGTGGCGCCGTGTGTGTGAGGCAAACGACTCCTCCATCTCCCGTGCTTGTCGGTGTGTAGCTGAAGCGAGCCATGAGCACTGGCGCTCTCTGGGGAGACCTCGTGGAGTCGTGGATGCAGGTTTACTCTTCTGCCCCGGAGCTGTAGTAGAGCTGGTGCCCATTTACCACGAGCCCGGGTTCCTTTGTGGCCCAGGGTCGTCCCTCTTGGGATAGTGCGGCGGGCCTTAATCTTGGGTCGTTGTGGCTTTCGTTTGACTGCCCTCCGCCAGTGTGGTCGGCACCTGTGGGGTGTTCCCCCTGTTGCTCTCTGCCCGGGAGGGCCAGTAGTGCTTGAATCCAGAGATCGGGTCAGTAATGTGCCCTGAAGAGAATTCTCCAACCTCCTTTCGCCACAGGCTTTGTACCGTGCAGGTGGCGCATAGGTAGTGATGGCGCTCTTGCGGCGCCGGCCTTTCGGGCGCCTGGAGCCCGTGAGAGTGTCGGAGTTCCGCCGTGCGGTCACCCGGACTGGGCTAGGTAGCTTGCCCTTTGTTTGGGTCGTCAGGTGAGGTGGTCGCATGCAGGCTGCCAGTTTCTCCCAGAAGGAGTTGAATATTGCGGCCAGTCGGAGCTCCGTGTCTGCTGCGATATGGTAAGCGTCCCCAGTCACTGCCATCTTGAGGGCCTCGTGCGTCGGATTGCCCCTCTCTGGTACAGGCTCAGTTTCAGTGTTGCGGTGGGGCTGTGCTGGGCTGCCCCTGTTACCCTGGGGGGACCGGGATATCCCCCGCCGGTCCATAGGGGGGGGGGGAGGGGGTTGGATGCAGGTGTGACCGAGGGGCTACGTGCGTCGTTGCTGTCGGGGTGAGCGGCCGCCTCACCTCGGTTCGGTCTCGAGTAGGCCCCAGTGGCTTTGGAGGGTTCCCGAGGGGTGTTCGTCGCTTGTTTGGGGTCTTTGGATACCCCCGGGTTTCTCCTGCCTGCAATGCGCCGTTTTGCCGGTATTTACTCAGATTTTCGGGGTATTTGTCCCCAGATCATCTGTCTTTCTTAAGGCCGTGTTACTGACCTAATTTATTATATATTACTATAGACTGTAATCTCGTTAGAGCAGGGTCCTCTTCAACCTATTGTTCCTGTAAGTTTTCTTGCAATTGTCCTATTTATAGTTAAATCTCCCCTCTCATAATATTGTAAAGCGCTACGGTATCTGTTGGTGCTTTATAAATGTCGATAATAATAATGATGTTTTTATACAAATGTTAAAAAATTGTAAATGCGGGGCTTGTACACCCTCAAAGAGTATGGAAATCCACAGAGGTGTACCTTACAATTCCCAATTTGTGGCACATATATGCACTCGTGGTATATTAGACACAAAATTAAAGTGAACATTTCAGGACAGGTACACTTTGACAGATAACTGCTAAGCCAGTGAATAGATAAATACATTTACAGTAAATGTGTTATTGCTTGTGGTGCTCTTTATGCAGGCAAGTGACAGATGAGGGGACAATTTTGAAGACCATCTATACATTTGCTTGCAATTTGGCTTGCGCAATGTATAGATTATACTTTTGTGTACTGTTATTGTAGTTAAAGTTGTTTGTAGCATGACAGGTACACATACTCTAAAACCATATTGAATTAAAATGGAGAAAGTCTCACAATAGTTGTCACATTTAATTCAGTATGATATGTAGTGGTTGCAAAGAAATACAAAACTTTAATAAAAATGATTTGAAAAGAAATATAGATTGAAAAGATGACTGGCAGTTTTGGAGAATAGATCATACCCCTGCAGTCCCACTGCTCACTTTTCTGTTTTTTCGGCATTAAATCACTTTGTTTTTGCAGTCCTATCCACACCTCCCTTTGCTGAGACTCACACAGACTCCCTACATGTGACATGAAAAAAAAACTAATTTTTAACCTCTCTTATTGCACAGATTTTTTTAAATTTAGAATTTATCTCGTGCTCTGCTGCAGCCTCCTGTGTGTGACTAAAATTAAATTAACAATAGAGCAGGAGATACGAACTACTATAGTAAACTCACTGTAAAATAGTGTCACTATTTTTTTTTTAAATCTGATTGTAAAAAAAAATACTTTTTCATGGAGGTAGATAATGGAGTAGTGATACTGAGGAACATGATTTATACAGCAACAGCACGTTATTTGGTGCTTAGAGTGTCCTTTAAATATTTCACAAATCTTTGTTTCTGCCGTTCATCCATGTAAACCTGTTTGAAGTGATCTGCCATGTGCTGTATATGGGGAAAACTTCTTATAGCCTTCAAAGTGGCAATCCATTTTCTCCTTGTATGCTTATCATGTTACTCTGATGATAAGTCATTGTGAATTGCCCTGACTATACAGCTTTGCAAAAAAAATGTCACTCCTTTTATATTTTTCTTCTTTATGTGAAGTATATAGAAAAAAGAAATGAGGAGGGGACAATACTATGTGTCCATACTCCACTATATACTCAAAACACAAGGGTTTTTAAAGTTACTACAGTTATCGTTCATACCTCAGCTATAGGAAGATAAAGAAAAACAAAAAAGATAATCATGGACAAAAACCTCAGGGCTTAAGAAAATGAAACCTTGCTTTTAGTGAAAGGCTGCCTTGAGATAAAGGATCACAGTATAATGGCTTATTAAATATCTATGGGATGCACTACCACAGGGGTTCCCAATCAAGTCTTTTTCTAAAAACACCTTAGACACAACTGGGTAATCCCTAAATCCTGGACTGTTAGAGGGGTACTTGAGGACTGGGCTGGGAACCACTACATTAGCATGTCCCAGTTAAACTACATTTGGACCAAATGGGAGCCAAATTCTTATCTTGTATTGGTGTGTGCGCGTGTGTGTGTGTGTGTAAATATATATATATATATATATATATATATATATATATATATCCATATCCTGAAGGGTCGAAACGTTGATGAAGAGGTGGTGATTTTTTGAATAATATATTTTTGGAAATCCAAGAGAGTGCTCCTGTCTTCATTTTTTCTATGCTATTGCTGGGAGGCACCCGGGTACAATGACTGGTATTAAGGTCTTGCAGGTTGAGTGCCAGAGTCTGGATATTTGTGTGTGTATATATATGTATGTATGTATGTATGTGTACTCTTCTCATATTTTTCTAAATATTTTATTATATCTTTTCATGTGACAACACTGAAGAAATGACACTCTGCTACAATGTAAAGTAGTAAGTGTACAACCTGTATAACAGTGCCAATTGGATGCGCCCTCAAAATAATACAGCACACATCCATTAATGTCTAAACCGTTGGCAATAAAAGTGAGTACACCCATAAATGTCCAAATTGGGCCCAATTAGCCAGTTTCCCTCCACGGTGTCATATGGCTCATTAGTTTTACAAGTTCTCAAGTGTGAATGGGAAGCAGGTGTGTTAAATTTGGTGTTATCGCTCTCACACTGTCTCATACTGGTCACTGGAAGTTCAACATGACACCTCATGGCAAAGAACTCTCTGAGGATATGAAAAAAAAAGAATTTTTGCTCTACATAAATATGGCATAGGCTATAAGAAGATTGCCAAGACCCTGAAACTGAGCTGCAGCCCGGTGGGCAAGAACATACAGCGGTTTCACAGGACAAGTTCCACTGAAAACAGGCCTCGCCATGGTCAACCAAAGAAGTTGAGTGCACATGCTCAGCGTCATATCCATATGTCTTTGGGAAATAGACATATGAGTGCTGCTAGTTGTAATGATAATACCCAATATGCAGTGTGAAAATCACCAAAACAACAAAGACGGATAGAAAGCCCCTATACCGGTCCTTAGAATGGCAGGACTAACAGGGACTAAGGAAAGCCAGGAACAAGCCGAGGTCAAAGGAATACAGAAGTACACTAAATCGAGGAACGAGCCGAGTCAGGGAAACCAGAAATTAGAGTAGTCAAAGGCAAGCCGGGTCAACTCACAGATAATAGCCAAAATAATACAGGAACGCGCTGAAGAGAAACTAGGAACCACAACAGGGCTCTGATTTGGAGGCAAACTGGGCTTTTATATGATTGAGGGCGTGATTATCATAACCACGCCCCCAAAAGGTGTGTGTGTTGAGCTCTTTTGCTTAGAACTCCTCTGAGCACATGTGCGTGCACTGCCTCTTTAAAAGGAAAATATTTAGGAAATACGTACCTGAGACCCACTTGCGTGTTGGTTAGGTCAGAAATTGGTCACAACCCAACACAGAACCTGAGACTTCCACCACTACTATAGTGGAAGAGAGGTTTAAACCTAATTATAGTAAAAGAGGAGTAGATGTTATACAGAGTAATAAAAGGACTCTCCCTTAAACGCTGTGAGTAACCCCTTAATCTACACCTTACTCACTAGAAAGTGATATATAGAGATTTGATTGAACAACAACGCAGTAAAGGGACACTATAGTCACCTGAACAACTTTAGCTTAATGAAGCAGTTTTGGTTTATAGAACATGCCCCTGCAGCCTCACTGCTCAATCCTCTGCCATTTAGGAGTTAAATCCCTTTGTTTATGAACCCTAGTCACACCTCCCTGCATGTGACTTGCAAAGCCTTCGATAAACACTTCCTTTCCTTATTGCAAGTTTTGTTTAATTAAGATTTTCTTATCCCCTGCTATGTTAATAGCTTGCTAGACCCTGCAAGAGCCTCCTGTATGTGCTCAAAGTTCAATTTAGAGATTGAGATACAATTATTTAAGGTAAATTATATCTGTTTGAAAGTGAAACCATTTTTTTTCCATGCAGGCTCTGTCAATCATAGCCAGGGCAGGTGTGGCTAGGGCTGCATAAACCGAAACAAAGTGATTTAACTCCTAAATTACAGTGAATTGAGCAGTGAAATTGCAGGGGAATGATCTATACACTAAAACTGCTTTATTTAGCTAAAGTAATTTAGGTGACTATAGTGTTCCTTTAATATAAGTCAACTTGAACCTGAAAAGTAAGCATAGAGAAATAAGTAAGGGAATCTCTGAAAATACTAGCCTTAATACAGTACTTAGGTGAATAGCGTAATATGAAACTGACAGCTCACACTTGTCTAAATACCCCCAAATTTTACACACAAAGTATAATACAAGGAAAACAGATAACCCAGGTGGACCAAACCACTATAGGTGTCTCTTAGTGGAGTGCTAAGAAAGGCAGACTTACCCCTATATACAATGGGGAAATGTACAGTAATATAATTCCTATATGATAAAAATATATACACAATGGTGAAGTATATCAAGGTCCAGTAACATAAATGAGAAGATAGGTGAGAAAAAAACCACATGCGCAAATCAGAGGTTGCGTGACAATCTAACGTGATGCGTGAAGTGTCTGAGGTGAATTGTGGAAATAGGAATAGTAGGTGGGAAATAAAGAATCTACCCTGTGGTATGGCGAAATTGAGCGACCCCAGCAGCAATTGTAGTTCCTTCCGGTTGCAGTAACCTTGTAGCAGGTAGTGTTCAATGCTTGCCAGGGTGCACTCAATCTTGTCCTGAGCAACGAAACCAGGTTGACGTCCTTGCCCTCCAGAATGTCCTTTTTAAGGTGAGACGGGACTATGTGCGAGGGGTTAATCGATTCAATTACAGAAATAGATGCTAAAGTATTACCTGGCATAACATCAGCGAGTGGGTGAGCGGTAACATTACGCGTTGCAGGGTCTGGGTAGCACCACCTGCCTCCAATTTA
Source organism: Pelobates fuscus (assembly GCF_036172605.1). Classification (NCBI taxonomy): domain Eukaryota; kingdom Metazoa; phylum Chordata; class Amphibia; order Anura; family Pelobatidae; genus Pelobates; species Pelobates fuscus. Next base: position 101,739,647 of record NC_086324.1, on the reverse strand, counting down.
TCCAGCCTATCGCTGATGGTGCCGATGGATGACATAAGTGACGTCATCATAGCGTGAAAAGCTGGCAACTGAGTCCCACTAGGGCCTTCCACTGCATCGGAGTTGTCAGTAGTGGTGTTTAATAATCTAAACAACTCTGCTTTCCTAGTAGTAGCTGGGAAAGGGATGCAGTGTCTTCTTAGTTCTGCTGTGAGACGTGGGATGGTCCATGATCTTAGGGAAGAGGGACTGTTAACATCAGTTCCAGGAACAGGGGAACCAGGCCTAGTGGGCGTGCTGGGTAGCGAAAGTTCTTCAGGGATATCAGGAGTTTGTGACATAACTGAAAAATATAAAGTTACTTAATCAACACCCTGTAATGAATTGGGTGGGTAATGGTGAGACTAGCTAGATACCAAGTGTAAGGAAACCAAGTGTATTTAAATCTCCTTCGGTAGTTTCCTCCCGAACCACCAGAGCCTAGTGTAGATAGCTCTCCGTTCGGTAGTTCCAAGGAACAAAATCCATACGAAATAGCAATAGCTTCACAAGATAATTCCCTTAGTAAAGCATACGAATTCCAAATAACAGCCGAAGTCAAGAATCGGGATACAAGTAGAACTGAGCTTTATTCACACCCACAGCCTTTTATGCAAGTCCCCCTGCAAGGGGACATCCCACAGGGAGGGACAACATTTAACCAATCCTGTACAATAAAAATATAAAACACACCCAGCACAAACATATAATTCCCTCCCCTAACCCTGGGGATAATCAGGTCTGATACAGTAATAACCTAATTATCTCCAGGCAGAAAAATCACATAGAAACATAGAATGTGACGGCAGATAAGAACCATTCGGCCCATCTAGTCTGCCCAGTTTTCTAAATACTTTCATTAGTCCCTGGCATTATCTTATAGTTAGGATAGCCTTATGCCTATCCCACGCATGCTTAAACTCCTTTACTGTGTTAACCTCTACCACTTCAGCTGGAAGGCTATTCCATGCATCCACTACCCTCTTAGTAAAGTAATACTTCCTGATATTATTTTTAAACCTTTGTCCCTTTAATTTTAGACTATGTCCTCTTGTTGTGGTAGTTTCTCTTCTTTTAAATATAGTCTCCTCCTTTACTGTGTTGATTCCCTTTATGTATTTCCCCAATTTCACAGTTTCCCCAATTTCTGGAACACCCCTTTATACATGGAGTATCCCCACAAATCCTATGTCCCCTGATAGCTCCGATCTGGGTGACCAACATATTCAAATTTCACCCAGATCGGTTCAGGGGTTCTCAAAAACTATGGAAGTCCTTTGTGACCGGTTCACCGTGGGTGGGCTGCCCAAAATAGTTCCATAAGTTTGTGGGGTTTTGACGGTCACTTTAGAAAAGGGAGAAAAACAAATATAAATAGTAAACGAATTCCCCTGGCTCCTAGCAGCGATTGTTCCCCTCATTCGTATGCACAAACGTACCGAATAGCGCTCTTCTAGCTAATCGGTACATATAGTTCCAGCGTTCGTATGTTTGAGACCGGTGTTCGGGAAGTCGAGTGTCCGATTTTAGTTCCAGACACTCGACGACCAAGTCCCGCTGCCTTTGTTTGAATGAAAAAAGATGGCCGCGGTTTTCAATGCCACGTGGCGTTCGGCAGTACGAACGCTGGCCGCACACGTAGAGGGTTTAAGTTATGCCAGCTTTGAAGTAAATGAGCCCGGGGGTGGTCTTTGTTCGGCAGTTTCATCTGCCGACTGGAAACATGAAGAAATAGAAGGGAAACATGCAGAAATACCGAATAACAGTCATTTCTTCACACCAAGCGGTGAAACAATTATACATTGTGAAAATGACAGATGAGTCCCTGCTAATTGCCAAGCGGCCTGAAAGGCACTACCTATGCGTTGGCCCGAGGGGAAAGTATGAGGCCATCGAAACTTTGTGGCGGGGTGTTGGCCTCTCGGTGGCAATTAAAGCATAAGATAGAATGGGAGTGACAGGTGAGGCCCGCTCTATGCGACCGTGCGAGGCGGCTGACTATGATTTGGCCCGAGGGACGTATACCTCAGAGTATGAGGATGGGTGTTGGCCTTGCGGGACCACTAACCTATGGATTAAGACCAGAAATGTTTTCCTAGTTGGGCTGCATAACCTAGGACCAGTACCACTCTAAAATTAGAAAGGTACTAAGTTCTGGCGTAGTACCTGATATGTGAGTCAGGACGAGATGTCAATGCAGAGATAAATAGTGGTGGCAATAGTATCGTGTTGCGACCTATGGACATGAAAATTAATATAAGCGTCTGTGCGTATGGTTTTAGCTGGCCAGATCGTGGGCCCGAAATCAAATGAACCTACCAGGCACTATGCAGAGGGTAGTAATTAGACAAAGGATGATGACGGTTTTCTCGTGCTGTAAAAGCTACCGTCTGAAGTTCATGCTTACAAAATTTACATGCTTACTAAATTAACATGTATAATTTGGCCAAAAGCATACTTTATAATAATCAAATTCCAACCAATAAAGGCCAGTTGTCGAAGTTAACTTCTAAAAGTCATGGTCTGTGAAAAGTAGGATAGAGCTCATGGTTTGGTGTAGCAGAGAAACAGGGAGCAGATGTGGCGTAATCCCTAAGCAATACTGCAATACCATTATGTATTGTGAGAGCTGTATGCCTATCCCTGGAACATAATAGGTCTTGTAACAGAGGTCCATTTGCCCCTAAAGACGTTAGAACGTATGAGATAGCGTATTTATATAGACCAAGGTCAGAATAACTTTAGACGTGTACAGAAGTATGGTCTATGCATAGGCGTGCGCACGGGGTGTGCCTGGGCACACCCTAATCCCCGCGGCACGCCTATGTATTGAGACCGGCAGGGGAGATCTCAGGATCCCCCCTGCCGGCTCATGCAGAGCCGGCGCTATCCGAGCGCCGGCTCTGCTCTCAGCCTCCCCCTCCCGGCTCACATGCAGGGAGGGAGGCAGGAGAGGACCGGCGGAGCTATTGCCAGCAGCTCCGCCGGGTTCCTCTCGCGCGATCTGAGCGTTGCCGCGGCAACGCTCAGATCTCGCGTGAGTGAACTCTAGCCCTGCGGGGCTAGAGTTCACTCTCCTCTGGACCACCAGGGATGGCAGCAGCAGCAGCAGGATCCCCCCTCCCAGGCATAAGGTAAGAAGGGAGGGGGGATAACTGATCTGCCTCCACCGGACCACCAGGGACAAGGAACAAGAATCCCCCCTCCCCACATAAAGTAAGAAGGGAGGGGGGATATTAAATAATGTACCCCCACCTCCACCCCCAACAATCACCCACACACATACACAGCACACCCACACACACACACACACACACACACATACACAGCACACACACACACACACACACAGCACACACACAGACATACACAGCACCCACACACATACACAGCACCCACACACATACACAGCACCCACAGACATACACAGCACCCACAGACATACACAGCACGCCCACAGACATACACAGCACGCCCACAGACATACACAGCACGCCCACAGACATACACAGCACACCCACAGACATACACAGCACCCACAGACATACACAGCACCCACAGACATACACAGCACCCACAGACATACACAGCACCCACAGACATACACAGCACCCACAGACACACAGCACCCACAGACACACAGCACCCACAGACACACAGCACCCACAGACACACAGCACCCACAGACACACAGCACCCACACACACATACAGCACCCACACACACATACAGCACCCACACACACATACAGCATCCACACACACATACAGCACCCACACACACATACAGCACCCACACACACAGCACCCTCACAAACACAAACAGGACCCTAACACACACACACAAAACACTACCAGTACCCTCACACACAAACAGCACCCTGACACACAGTACATTTACAGCACCCTCACAAGTGCACACACACACACACACACAAACAGCACCCTGACACACAGTACATTCACAGCACCCTCACAAGCACGCACACACAAACACCCTCACCCACATAGTACACTACCAGCACACACACATCACACTAACAGCACCCTCACACAGCACACACACAGCTTTGTGTGTGTGTGTATATATGTGTATATATATACATACATATATATATATATAAAAATATATATATATATATACACGCCGCTTGTGCTTGAGGGTGCACACCCTAATGCAATAGGCTGCGCACGCCTATGGGTCTATGGCTACTAGTTCAAACTCTGGGAGATATGACTTATTCAGTTTAATGTGAATCGTATAAAGGGGTGAACAGATGCTGTCTGCAAATTTTGGGGTTGGTAATAATAAATCCTGCTCCTGAGTTGTGACAGGAAATTATATACCTTATGTCTGGACATCAGCAATTGGACTGGTCCAGGATCACGAGGGACTGGCCTAGCGGAATCCTATTTTTAGGTTGAGTATATGATCTGTTTGGGGTGGAGGGTTTGTTGAGGGAACTCAGGGGTGAAACTCCTGCTTGCACCTAATTATGAGACGTAGTTTGAGGTTAGAAATAACGTGTAATTTAACAGCTGTGCTATGAGAGTTTAACCCTACTTCAACTGGCGTTTTGCTTAGTGCCAAATGGTGAAGAAATTGGCTAAACCAGGGATAGGTGAGGGCCTACTAATTGCCAAGTGGCTTTGAGAGGCTCTAGATATGGATTTGGCCGAGGGACTGAGGCCACCGAACGGAGTGGCAGGAATGTTGGCCTCTCGGTGACAATTAAGAGCTTTAATATGAGTGGCTATGCCAGGTGAAGCCCTGTCTAAAAACCTATAGACGATGGGAGATGGGAGTTAGCCTCGCAGGACAGAATAACCATTAAACTAAATTAAGGCCAGCACCACTTCCCTTTACAGCCAGTTGATCTATCCCTAAGCATTGTAGGGGAAAAGGAGCGTAATGAATTTAACCCCTTAAGGACACATGACATATGTGACATGTCATGATTCCCTTTTATTCCAGAAGTTTGGTCCTTAAGGGGTTAAGGAAGGTATATAGAATCTGGCCCAACTAGTGTGGTTGAGCTTGAGAATGGATTCTTATAGTGAGGAACCTAACGACACAATGTGAACGCTAATGGGAATGTGTCCGGTATGGTGTAAGTGTTTAATAGAGATAAGGGCACAACGTACCTGTGTTGTGTATAAGGACTAAGACATCAACAACGGGGCGACAAGTATATATAGTAGAAACGAGATAATAAGGGAACAAAATATGTATATAACCTTAGTACAATCAACATGTGGATAGGGTAAATAATTAAACATGTTGTATCTAGGTGTGAGTTCCCACTGTGTGTCCTTCCATAAGAAGGGGTTATGTATGCTGACAGAGGGAGGTATAGGAAGAAATGAGTGGCCTGATGAGGCCATAATCGTATGTAATTGCTCAAATGAAGGCCTGAAATGAAGTTGTAGTGGAATGCCTGTGGTGGGCCATACGTAACGTATGAATGACGGCCTAGTGAGGGCCGTTTGTAGAGACTTTGTTGTGGCAGGCTATATGCCAAATGAAACTTATGCCAAATGTAAATCTTATGCCATATGTGAGTGCCCAGTTGAGGGGCCGAAAAATTGTGACATGCTGCATAGCTCATGGAGGGTCGTGGTATGATAGGGTTGTAGCACACCCTAGTAAGCTGGAAATAACGTAAGAGCTGAGTAGCAGGATAATGGGCTATATGAGAAGTAATAATTGTACGTATCACAATGTAAGTGGCATGGTTAAGCGGGATTATTGAAATTACGCTGAACCGCAATAGCCTAATAAGAGATGTAAGGATTACATACATAATGAGGGATAATGTAACCTCCTGAGAGTATAGCCAGGTGTATGCCACTTGTGAGGAGAATTGTGAGTAGATTAGCAGAGTGCTCATATGTGGGCAGTATAGGAAATAGCAGATGTGTACAATAAGACAAGGTTGATAAGGTTGATAAGAGGTTGTAAGTTGTGGGATAGCAGAAGTCGTAGATAAGTTGGGGGGTTACTGGTAGTTAAGGAGAGGCAATAAAATAGGTATGATAGCTATAAGACAGTAGCATACCCTGCGGTGTAAATGATGATTTGAAAGTCGGCATAGTAAACATATAGGGATTGAAAACACCTTATCTAGATATAATACGTACCTGCTGAGTCAAATTGGGAGCAGTAGAAACTAAGAATAAGTGGAAGTGAATCTGGTAACATAACCTGTAACATAGAATAGTACTGAATAATAGTGTCATCATGAATATCACCACTAGAGGGCATAGTGGTAGTAATGTTGGTAGTGGTAGTAATAGTGATTCGTATGGATGAATTCAGCCGAACTGCCGGCTACCAACCATTATGCGTAGCACCGAACAAAGAGGTAAGAAAGGTATGAATGAGTCGATTCGTATGAATGAATGCCGTGCGCCAGACGAATGCGGTGTGTATGAGACCCTTTCGGGAAAACTTACGGTTCGTGACCCAGGAAGCGGAACCCAGAAGCATTGTGGAGGTAGGAGTTGGTGGCGCAAGGAGTCTGGGCAAGCCTGAGGCACCTGTAGCCAGGAACAGCCAGCGGGAGGAGAAGCCCCAACATGGGTAAGGTATGGAGGTCTGCCGCGGTGAGGGGCTGTGGACCGGAGCAAGGAGAACTTGGCCTGTAGCGAGACCACGTGGGAGCGATATCCTGTGAGTTGAACCGGAAGTTATAGGTTCTGATTGTGTGCATGTATATGTATATATGGGTATATATATATGTATATATGTGTGTGTGTATTTAAGATTTTAGCAACACAATATCCTTCTTACATTTTGATTATAGATATCAATGTAACTGTTTTGTTTTGATCATCAGACAAAGGATGTGCAAAAAGCTATGGATGAAAAAAAATTTGATGAAGCAATCCAACTGAGAGGAAGGTAAGTTTACATCACTTCTTACCCAATAGATATTATGTATTTGTCAATAATGTAATATTAAAACCTAACAAAAGTGAAGCATTTTTTTCTGATTCTACACCATACATTAAAGTGTTTCTCCAACCATAATGGCATTATTCTTTAGATGCACCTCCCCCCTCTCCCTCAAATAGCATTTTACAATAGACTTTTACTTACTTTTATACAGTGCCAGGTGAAGCTCCCTGCACTGTTCTGCATGCCCTCATATGTTGTCAACTTGATGTCCATTCAAAGGCTTCTCTTAGAGAAGCTTTTCATATGACCATTTAACAGGCTCAGAGTGCATACGTGCACTCTGAGCCAGCAAGGCAAGGAGGGTAAAAATACATTAGCATAGGGAGAAGGGAGGACTACATTCAATGTGGGAGGTAGGGTGAGGAGACAAGCACTTTCTCTTATATTATGCTCTGACTACAGACATAAAATATGTACAGAACTGACATAAGGCAGCCCACTGGCTAATTCACATGTCCTAGAGGTGCAAGTAGCCCCCGGCACACAATTGACTATTCAAGCTTAAACACTGCACATATAGACTCCTCCCACCATGACCACTTCAAAAAGTAGAAGTGGTCATGGTGGATGGCGTAACCCTTTAATAAAGTGTTAAAAGTGTACCTGGCTAGCTGAGTAAGGGAGCAGACGTGCTGCTGTGGAGCTCCGGTAAACCACACGGCTATAAGGAGTGAACTGCCACGGAGATTCACCAAATTTCACACAAACTACAAGCCTGCATCATCCAGAACCCCCCTAGAGAGAAATGGGACGAAAAAACGCAAGCTGACACACTCGATGAGCGCTAAACAACCAGACATCCGAGCGTCCTTTGAAAGGCCGCAACAACCCAAGATGGCGCCCACGAGGTCTCGAGACACTAGTTACTCAGACGAGTCTCTGGAAGATGATACTTTCACACCAGCAAGAGCCCTAAGCAGGGTATATGGTATACCTCACCTTCCACCAAAGGTGATATCAAAAAACTATTAATTCACCTGAGAGAAGTATGGAAGGCCAACCTGGCTGGCGTACGAACCGAAGTCAACGGCCTCACTGCAAGGGTAACCGCAGCGGAATCCAGAGAAGGCAAGAGGGAGCAAGAGCTCATGGAAACCCGAGCCCAAATAGAGACAATGACACAGCAAATCCAGGGGCTCACACGTGCAGTCACTTCACTGGAAGCACGACACCGCAAGAAAAATGTACGGATCCGCGGGATACCCGAAAGAGTGGGAACAGACACTATCCTAGACTTTGCTAACGCAGTGGCAAAAGCGCTGGGAGTGCGGACCGCAGTGGGAGCCGTGCCAGTTTCATCTGCGGTCCGAATACGTCCCCCGCGGATGCGCCCAGCGATGTCATCGCTGTCACCAGGGACGTCTCCATCAAATCTGCAATCCTAGCCAGATTGAGGAGTACCCCAGACATCAAGGTGGATGGCTGCCTAGTCCAGATATACGACGACCTGCCATTCAACGTCCTTTTAGAGAGGTGGAAATTCATGCCCGTAACGAAAGAACTTCATGACAACGGGATCCGTTACAGATGGGGTGCTTTGGGCACTCTGGTGGTGCAACGGGGAGACACCGTCCTGACCCTCTCGGCACAGGAAGACCCAGCGGAGTTCCTAAAGACACTCCAACTACCGCGGCAGGCTCACCATGCCACACCCGCAGAAATAGCCCTGGCAACTCAAGGGACCAGCCCGGCACGGAAACGGAACAACGAGGTGGGAACCACGCTGAGACAATCAAGAATGCAGAACCCACCATAGTCCCGCTCGACAGACGGACGGTTAGTGTGGCTAAAACCATCTGGGACTTCACACTCCTACCAGTAATGCACCCTAATATGCCCAAGCGGACACTGTGGAATACCGCCGGATGGAACTCTGTTGCCCCAGGGACGAGACTTTTCCTTTACCTTTTTTGGACTCACACTACAGGATGCTATGGACATGTTGGGACGTTGACCCAAGGGAGAGTGTTTCGGTAACGCTAGGTGGTCTAGCTACACTGGGAGTGCACTGTGGGCCGCAGGGGGTACGGCTGGGAAAGGATGGGACTAGCTGGGTAAGGGGGGCTCTCCCCTGTCGGTCGCCATGACCCGAATATGGTGGACCGGCAGGGGGGCCCGTAACATGGGGAGGGGACATGCATCTCATTTTGATAACTAGGCTGGCCTTAACCACCAACTTTCTGCCACGGGGGCACACGACAAGTCCCATTGGAGACGGAGCCATGCCCGAGAAATGTAATAACCCGACCACACAATCAAGACACAGAGAATTCCTCTGACTAGACTGCACTACATTAACACGACGGAGCCTGGACCAAATTGTGCCAAGTCGACAGCCTATACACTCACCGATAGGTCCAACACGAGAGGGTCTTACTGACTCTCTCTACAAACAGTGCCGTGCCCTCCCAAACAGACATAGGCGTTAACCTGCCAAAATTCCCACGACTGTACATAGAACACCACGATACTCTGAAACCTCACGGACAGATAATTTGGTCACCTACCTTAGGTTACCACAGACAATCAACAAAACAGGGTCCCCATAACCAGTCTGTCTTATTACCGCTAAAATTATATTGACACCATACACTTACATAGCATGTTTACTATTTATGCCATGACATATTTCACACATGTCAAAGTTATGCTTGCAACAGCTGTTGTGGCTGAGCAAGCCCATTGTTATTTTGTGCACAATTAAAATCAAAATAAAGAATTGAGAAAAAAAAATAGAGAAAATAAACAGCCATTTCAGTAAAGGCTGGACATATTATTGCCTTGACACACTGTACAAAATCTGCAAATGCATTATTAAACCTTACAGTATCAAAAGCTATAATTGTTAACAAAAAAAAACAAAAGGCCAAAACAAAAAAAGCAGGGTTTTAACAAAGTACAAAAAAAAAAAAAAAATAGAGGCAGCAATTCGTGAAAGCATACCTGAGAACTTATGTATATTATGTATATTTGAGATGGTAAGTTCTAGGGACGCGGCCATCTTGGGAAGGGCAGAAGGAGTGGGTTAGAGCCATATTGTGAAGGGCAGAATTTGGTTGGACTTTCTTTTATATTTGCTTCCATTATTGGAATTGGACATTGCTTATTTATTCACTATTTATTGTGGCACAGCCCTTTTTTAATTTTTGTTTTTATCTGATATGGTATGTGTCCAACTCTAAGCTACCGTCCCTCGCCCTCTCCCTGGATGCCGAGAAGGCCTTCGACAGAGTCCACTGACCCTTCCTATTCCACTTACTGCAAATACAAGGCTTCCCCGACTCTTTCATTACTGCAATCAAGGCCCTATACACAGACTTACAACCGCAAACCATACTAACGGGATCCCCGAGAACCCATTTCCGAGTATGTAACGGAACGAGACAGGGGGCCAGTCAAGAAAAGCTCCTGCGAATATATGGTGTCATGTCAGGGTACAGTTGCAAGAAAAGGTATGTGAACCCTTTGAAATGATATGGATTTCTGCACAAATTGGTCATAAAATGTGATCTGATCATCTAAGTCACAACAATAGACAATCACAGTCTGCTTAAACTAATAACACACAAAGAATGAAATGTTGCCATGTTTTTATTGAACACACCATGTAAACATACACAGTGCAGGTGGAAAAAGTATGTGAACCCCTAGACTAATGACATCTCTCAATGAGATGAGATTGGAGGTGTTGGTTACAGCTGCCCTGCCCTATAAAAAACACACACCAGTTCTGGGTTTGCTTTTCACAAGAAGCATTTGTAACGGATCGCCTGGCACCCCGACTGAGTACCTCCGTTAATGGATGCTCCTAGCGCTTCCTGAGGACTCCAAGCACTCTGGCAGACACCACAATCACCGAACCGATGCAGCATATGAATCTTCTCAAGCATAGGAATGCTGTAGACCGTTGAATAGGAACCATACGAATAGGCTTACACTCCTAGCAGTCAACTGGAACAGCATGCAATAAATCCTTCCCCCAATAATGAGACGACACTTCACTTTGAGGGTAAAACAGGAACTCTGGACTGGCTCATCCAGCCTGGCTTTTATTTCCATCTCACACATACAGGCCGCACCCAGGGGGAGGCATAAAATGACCAATAGTGTCACGGGTGCAACCCACACATCCCCTCCCCTTAGTGTGACACATAATCCCATTATGCATACAGTTTAAAATATACTTTTTACACAACTTTCATAAATCTAAAACCATACATCACATTCACATAAAAATACATATCCACAATCAATCCATTCAGGGGAACAACATATTAAAAAAATGGCATGGATCAGACCAGGGGTTCAAAAGTTAGTAAAGTATCTTTTAAAACCCCTAGCTTTCCAGCTCAGACCGTTTTTTACAGAGCCTTCTCTGTGCTGGAGAAGTAATCCAATTATCTCCAGCACAGAGACAGACTCCATTAACCACATGGTTACAGAAAGACATAAAACACTTTAAAATACAGAAAGTTACTTTTTATCCATAACACACAGACATTTCACATATCCCCAGATAGCTGGGATCTGAGCGCACAAAACTACCGAATAGCGCGCAGGTCCTATTCACACAGTACAATTGCCATGGAGCTAAAGTCTTTCCCATAGTCTTTCATTATATGAATAGGCTCCATGGTATAGCTATCTGGGTTAACACATTCACATAAAGTCTGGTCCATAGTCCAAAGGCAAGAGGCGGGCAAGCAGCCCCCTCCAAGGACACGTGGCGAGGTCGGTTTCGCCACAGCATTGCCTGGTGTGAATGATGCCTCGCACAAAAGAGCTCTCAGAAGACCTACGATTAAGAATTGTTGACTTGCATAAAGCTGGAAAGGGTTATAAAAGTATCTCCAAAATCCTTGTTGTTCATCAGTCCACGGTAAGAAAATTGTCTATAAATGGAGAAAGTTCAGCACTGCTGCTACTCTCCCTAGGAGTGGCCGTCCTATAAAGATGACTGCAAAAGCACAGCGAAGTCTGCTCAATGAGGTGAAGAAGAATCCTAGAGTGTCAGCTAAAGACTTACAAAAGTCACTGGCAAATGCTAACATCCCTGTTAGTGAATGTACAATACGTAAAATACTAAACAAGAATGAATTTCATGGGAGGATACCACAGAGGAAGCCACTGCTGTCCAAACAAAACATTGCTGCATGTTTACAGTTTGCACAAGAGCACCTGGATGTTCCACAGCAGTACTGGCAAAATATTCTGTGGACAGATGAAACCAAAGTTGAGTTGTTTGGAAGAAACACACAACACTATGTGTGGGGAAAAAGAGGCACAGCACACCAACATCCAAACCTCATCCCAACTGTGAAGTATGATGGTAGGGGCATCATGGTTTGGGGCTGCTTTGCTGCGTCAGGGCCTGGACGGATTGCTATCATCGAAGGAAAAATGAATTCCCAAGTTTATCAAGACATTTTGCAGGAGAACTTAAGGCCATCTGTCTACCAGCTGAAGCTCAACAGAAGATGGGTGTTGCAATAGGACAATGACCCAAAGCATAGAAGTAAATCAAAAGAATGGCTTAAACAGAAGAAAATACGCCTTCTGAAGTAGCCCAGTCAGAGTCCTGACCTCAACCCGATTGAGATGCTGTGGCATGACCTCAAGTAAGCGATTCACACCAGACATCCCAAGAATATTGCTGAGCTGAAACAGTTCTGTAAAGAGGAATGGTCAAGAATTACTCCTGACCGTTGTGCACATCTGATCTGCAACTACAGGAAACGTTTGGTTGAAGTTATTGCTGCCAAATGAGGTTCAACCAGTTATTAAATCCAAGGATTCACATACTTTTTCCACCTGCACTGTGAATGTTTGCATGGTGTGTTCAATAAAAACATGGCAACATGTCATTCTTTGTGTGTTATTAGTTTAAGCAGACTGTGATTGTCTATCGTTGTGACTTAGATGATGATCAGATCACATTTTATGACCAATTTGTGCAGAAATCCATATCATTCCAAAGGGTTCACATACTTTTTCTTGCAACTGTATAAAGTCAATCTCACCAAGTCAACAGCAATGCCATTCCACCTATCTGACCAAGAGGTAACACACATCAGACACACCTACCAAATTAAAACCAACACAGACCCTAATGCACTGTTCAGATACAACTACACGCCTCTGTTCGCCACACTCAAGACCGACCTAGAAAACTGGACAGACAAGCCCATCACCTGGCTGGGCCGCTTACACTCAGTGAAAATGAATCTCATGCCCAGACTATTATTCTTATTTCAAGCCCTACCGATCCAGGTCACCAGGAGGATATAGCTGACATACAGAAAGCAGCTGACGCATTCATTTGGCAGAGAAAAAGGCCCAGGATAGCCAGAGCAATACTCTACAACCCCAAATGGAGGGGAGGTCTTTGACTCCCTCACCTCTACCATTACTATCTCTCAGCTCAAGTAGCCCAAATAGCCCACTGGCATTGCCCCATCGATCAGCGTCGATGGGTTGACATCGAATACCTCATGACTGGCGCAGACCTCCCACAGTTCTTCATATGGACACCAAGGTAACACGGAGTGCTCCTTCGGACCACATGTCCCGCCGTCCTTAACTCCATCAGTTTATGGGATCAAATAGCACGGAAATATAGGCTCACGGACACCCCCTCCCCAATGATCCCAGTGCTACGAAATAGAGCGTTCCCACCGGGACTTAGGGCAAGAGAATTCAAAGGCATGGAAGCCACTGGCTTACAACGCTACATCCCCCTATACATTGACAATCACTTAGTAACATTTGAGAACCTACAATCCCTCGCCCAGCTGAAAACCCACAACTTCTTTCACTACGTACAACTTAGGGATTTTGCACAAACCATGGAGGTTAAGACAGCAATTGCCAAACCCCTAACCACCATTGAACAAATATGCCTAAAAGAAGCCATGCCGGTGAAATTAATTTGCTGCTATACAGTCACATATGCTCGGAATCTGGAGCATGGGGAACACAAACATACACGGACCGGTGGGAAGTGGACCTGGGCAAAACATTAGAGGGGACCGACTGGCAGGACATATGGGAGGCATGTGCGAAGGCGTCCATTTGCACATCCCTACAGGAACAAGCATACAAAACACTGCTAAGGTGGTACACAACCCCCGTCAAACAATATCACATGCAACTGGTTATTCACAGGGGATTAGTGAATTGTTCTCAACCAACTATTAAAGCTGAAAATATCCAATTTCAGACAGTTCAGTTCATGACCCTGAAATATTTTATGACCTAAATGTCAGTGTGTGACAGATGTAATGAAGAATCTACTCTTCTTACACAATTTAGTCCCAGGGCTGAAATTCCCATAAAACGTGTTCATAAAGGTGACATTCATGAAACAGGTAATTCATCTAGCAAGTTTTGGTTAAAATGGAACAATTTTTCAACTCCACTTTGTTTTAAGCTTGGCTATTTTGCCTTTTTTGACAATCTTCATTTAGCATTACACCAGAGAACTAAAAGTTCAATGACATTAAACAATAAAGGATAGAAGTAAAGGATACAAAAAGAGTAAATGAAATCCAGATGGTGCAGTACATTAGATTGTCATTATGAAGTTTAGCATATATCAGCGGGAACAATAACAATAAGCTGAACTTGATCTTGAGCATATTACATCAAGATAGGTCAGGCTTGAGAACAACCCAGAGGAAAAGCTAATATGTAGCTCTAAAGTATGAACATCGTAGTGTATGAATGAAGAGGAAACAGAGAAAGTAGTGTTGGAAGGAAAGCAGGAGAGTGGATATAAAGCAGAGGAGGAAAATGGGAGAAGGGATCCTATGCCGGTGGTTCAATGGCTATTTTGCCTCAATCCTTTAATGATAATGATTCCTAAGGCAGAATTTTCCATTGCAGAACTGTCCACGAAAACTGCTGATACCTACAGGTGAAGTGGCAAGGCTAAGGATACTGAAGCACGAAAAGCAAGGGATAGCTTGCACACATACTTTACAAGCGGCTGCCTCTCAATACAAAGTTTCTTGTTAATTTATGGAGAATCTGTTACAAGGGTCCAGTGTATTTGGCTTCAATCGCTGGGAGAAAGTTCTGGCCTCTTTACTATGCAAAATTAAGATGGTATGTCAGATGAGTCTTTCAAGTTAGCAACAAGAAATGAGGGAATATCTATAACATAACAGCATATACTTTTAAGAATACCTTATGTGAACTCCCTTTTGAGAAAATAATATCTTTTACAAGTTCATCTAACACTGTATTAAACAGTTGTAGTCGGGGACAAAAGCCGTATACATGATAAGTTAGATATATGAGCAAGTCGGTTGTAGTGTGCCGAAACCGACGTATCGGGTAGGCCTGTAATAAAAGAGGGCCCACCTGTAATAGTAATATGTATAAGGGGAGAGGTGGGAGGGATGAACCAGGCAGCATCAGCCCTGTGGTGTAGGGGGCTTGAGTTTAAATAGCCGGGTAACCCCTCCCACAACTTCAGGCTACGCCTTCCAATTTGTAGTCGGGGACAAAAGCCGTATACATGATAAGTTAGATATATGAGCAAGTCGGTTGTAGTGTGCCGAAACCGACGTATCGTGTAGGCCTGTAATAAAAGAGGGCAAAAAGTTGAATAAGATACCTTATTACACAGCTTTACGTTGCAAGATTCATAACGGCTTGTCCTACTCAAATCTAGCTCTGGTTGTGGTATGTATCTAGTATTATACTGTGGATTTCCAGCGTCCTAATGTTTATGGTGTGAGCAGGGACATTTTTCTGGAAGCAGCTGATGCTGCCCTGATTCTGGAGGAATGTCCCGAAAAGGCATTGGGGTTGAGTCCCCGCCTAGTTAAGAGGGTTCTGAGGTACATTATGAATGTGAGTGGTTTGCCCTGCAGTTAAATAGGGGCATATTGAGATTTGGTCCTGTGAGTGATAACCTGTAAAGGTCTGACATTTTGACCGGCACCTTATTGCCCGTAGGATTGTCCCTACGTATTACATATGGCAAGAGGATGTGAACTGTTTGGTACTAGGATGGGCACTTAAGACATGGTGTAGCCAGCCAGGTAAGTTTTGTAGTGTTAAGAGAGATTTTATAAATTGTGTGGGCAAAAAGGAGAGGAGTGTCGCAATGGTGACTAGTGAACGAATATCGGTTTTATGGTAATCGGTGGTAAACTTGTTGTAAAGGTGAAATCTCTATTGTATGCTTGTGATGTATAATCAGAGAGGGCAGCTCAATCCAGAAATCTGCCAAATGCCATGAGGCGAGTTAGTGCAGTATTAAGCCATGGAATGTGGGTATAGCCAGCTGCTTTATTGTCAGAAAATCACTTGACTTCCCCTATCCGATCATACCTCCCCAGGCCTTGTAGGCGGCCACTATGGGGCAGATTCCAAAGAAATGTTGAAGAGAAATAGAAATTTTATAACATGACAGGAGGCTTCGTATTTGCTTAAGTCTCTCTTTACTAGAACTCCACAGCAGCACAGAAAAAACAACCAATCAGAAAAAAGTTAGGTACTATAAAACTCCCCTCCCCATGCATCATTTCCTCTTTCTTTGCTGCTCTGCAGTCAGTACAGGTCAGAGTACCACTGCCTCCTGCTTATAGTGGGTGGCTTTGGGTTTTTATTGCTTATATTCAGTCTTTTAGCCTTATAAATGCAGTATTGTTGTAATCCTTAGGGGATTTTATTCTTATATGCAGTATGTTATATCCTTGTGGGCTTCTATTCTTATTATGCAGTATGTTCTATCCGTGTGGGATTGTATTCATGTAAATGCAATATTTTTATCCTTATGGCATTCTATGTTTATAATGCAGTATGTTTTATCCTTATGGCATTTTATTTTATAATGCAGTATGTTTTATCCTTATGGCATTTTATTTTTATATACAGTGTTTTATCCTTGTGGCATTTTATTTTTTATAATGCAGTGTGTTTTGTGCTTATGGGATTTTTTCCTGTAAATGCAGTAGGTTATAGGCCTTGTGGCATTTTATTTTTATAATGCAGTGTGTTTTGTGCTTATGGGATTTTTTTCCTGTAAATGCAGTAGGTTATAGGCCTTGTGCGATTTTTCTTCGGTGTCTGTACTTCGGATCATCGCTGCTTCTACCTCCAAAGCATTTGCCTCCTCTGTCCCCCGAGATCTGGGACAGCGGAGTTAATCTCCGCCAGCCCAGTGTGTTTTTTCCAGCTGCCGGTATGCTCGCGAGTGAGCACGACCACCCGGCGGCCGGATCTTCTTTCCCACGTGGCTGCTTCGCTGCAGCAGTCCCCCCCCCCCGTGGGTCCCGTGTGTTTTACCCGGTCGCAGGGGTACTCGCGAGTGAGCACGAGTACCCGGCGACCGGATCTTCTTTCCCACATGGCTGCTTCGCGACAGCCGTCTCTGCCGCGGACCACGTGGGTCCTGTGTGTTCTACGCGGTCGCAGGGGTACTCGCGAGTGAGCGCGAGTACCCGGTGGTCGGATCGTTTCCTCCACGTAGAGGCTTCACTGCGGCCGCCTCCGCCCGCGGACCGTGTGTGCGGGGGTCGTGCCCACGCGCAGCTCCTTCCCCGCCAGTACCGTTCTTGGCGGAGGTCTGTGGAGGGGCTTTCTCCTCCCCCATCTATAGGCAGGGTGTATTCAGACCCCAACCTAATTCGCTGGCAGTCTGGGAGGACCACCTCCCACCCTGCTCAGGGTGCATATCCATATAGAGACATATAGCAATTATGTGATCAAACATATATATTATATATTTTTACTTCTATATTTCTTCAAGGGCTGGAGATCAGCCTGTAGGCAATACACCCTGTACTTCTGAGTTTTCCTGCAACAGGATATCCTTATTTTTGGCCACAAGCATTAAGGTCTAACAGTTTCCTGTATATCTGTAAACACATTACCTCTGCCTAGGGGGGTTTGCATATTGGAGTTATTTCACCCTAGGTTCCCTGGTTTTCATTACACATATAGGGGGCTCTACACAGATTGACCCCCTGCTATTGTCGGAATACAACACCGGGGTATGCCCTGCTATGTCTGTGCCCCATTGATTGGCCTGCTATGTCTGTGCCCATAAGAACGGCCTGCTATGTCTGTGCCCATAGAATTGGCCTGCTGTGTCTGTGCCCATAGAATTGGCCTGCTGTGTCTGTGCCCATAAGATTGGCCTGCTGTGTCTGTGCCCATAAGATTGGCCTGCTATGTCTGTGCCCATAAGATTGGCCTGCTGTGTCTGTGCCCATAAGATTGGCCTGCTGTGTCTGTGCCCATAAGATTGGCCTGCTATGTCTGTGCCCATAAGATTGGCCTGCTATGTCTGTGCCCATAAGATTGGCCTGCTATGTCTGTGCCCATAAGATTGGCCTGCTAGGTCTGGCCCATAAGATTGGCCTGCAATACCTGTGCCCAATAAAATGGCCTGCTATGTCTGTGCCCCATTGGATAGCCTGCTATGTCGGTGCCTACTTGGATGGCCGGCTATGCCTGTGACTATTTGCTTGGCTAACCTTTCTGTGTCCATTCGTTTGACCTGCTGAGACTATGCCCTAAGGACGGGCCTACGCTATTGGTACCGAACCCCTTTTGGCCGCAGGCCTGGGGTAATATCACTGAGGAAAACCCAGTGCACACCAGTGACATGGAGATAGGCAGGTGTCCGGGCAAACACCATTGCCATAGTGTTCGAGAGGACACCAGTATACGGCCATCTGAATATGGCGGGAAGGGTGAAGGCCCTAAACCTCATGCCTGAAGGGCAAAGTTTCTTATGAAGACCCCGGACACATCCACGGTTTACTCCAAACCGGCGACTGCACGTCTCCAAGGAGAACTTCGCACCGGCAGGGACCGGTATTCAGACTCCTTCAGGAGAAAGCTGTGTTTTTCCCTTGTCTTTACCATCTACTCTGTATATGCCTCCCGGAGTCCCTATAGGTTCGGTAGTTTTTTCCTGCGTTAGGTTAGCTCCTGGCCCTGTCCAGTGGGATTTACTTTTCTTACCTTCCGGCCTGCTGTTTACATTCTATCCGAGATAGAATGGGTGTATTTTCTCTTATCTTCGTTTATTGTTGCTTTTTTGTTTTGTTTTGTTTTTTTCATGACTTCCTTTTCCTATTCGCTCGGGTCGTCGTGAGGCCTGACTTGGTCTCCTCCGACCTCCCGGGCACTCGTGGATTGCGGAGAACGTCTCCAGCTTTCCTCGGACTACCAACAGCCTACCAGGACCCCGCACGCGCGCGCACGGGATCCGGATAGTCGGTTGATAGTTTTCCATTCCTTGTTTCCCAGATTGCCCTCAGCCTTATGCTGACATTTGTAATTGGTGCGCCCTACGGTTTTGGTCACCCTGAATCTCTAGGGACTTTAGTTTGCACCACAGGAGGGTGCAGCCCTCCATCACCTCGATCCGAGTATATTTATTTCAGGAGCAGTTGGCGAATCCTCTCATACGGAACCGGATACTGATTTGTTATTAGAGGGCGCAGTCCCTCACTCGTCATCAACCAGATACTGGGCTGGATACAAAGTACAAGTTGGGTGGACCCATTCTCATAGAGAGAACCGGTCTCGGATGTAGACTCTGCTGTTGGTTACTAATGGGTGCGGCCCGCTCAGGCTAGCACCCGGACGCTCTCACGGTATGCGATCACAGTAGTAGAGAGCGCGGCTCTTTCATGCACTCGACGCTCTACAGTACCGGCCATTTGTTCATCACACAGGCTTGTGCCTGTGCAAGACATTGATGACTACATAGAGGGGCGTCCCTCCGGAATTCAATTAGAGCTGCCATCCACGCTACTGGCTTCGTCCTAGAGGACTGCCTGGTCATGCAAGTATTACATGTTTGGACTAGATCCCTCTATTCTATCTCCCGTGATGGATCTACTGGATCCGGGCTGCTGTAAAACACGCGAGAAATACTCAGAGGTATAACGGGGGGAGTCTCCCATTTATTTACACACACTCCTGGAGATGGTACACTAACGGATGGTCCTCCGGTATTTTGAGAGTGCAGGTTTTTGGCATATTCGGCACCATATAATACAGAGTTTGCTTTCTGTTTTAGATATCCAGACCATTACTAGCAAACTGAGCAGAAAGTTTCCCCCATGTCAAGATGTCGGGAGATACGGAGACCTTCATGGAGCAAACAGGCACCGCCTTGCTCGGGTAACAACATTAAGGAAGGACTATTGCCCGGTCTGAAGGTAAAACCGTACGTATGGGTCATATGGTAAATCAGGAATCCTCGTTTGTCTTGACTTCTCCGGTCTTTACGATCTTGGGATAAAATCGGAGCGCATACCTGGTGAACATGGTTCGGAGATGGAGGACCCTTCGTCTATACTCTATTCATCCCTCACGGGAGCCGTCTGTTTTTGGATTTGCGCTACCCCCTTTTTTTCAACTACTGTCGAGGGGATCTATGAGACTTTACGGAGGTACCTGGTGTACCCCGACTCCTACAGACATCTTTCACTCTTTGACGAGGGCATTGCTGGATGGAAATCTGCGTTCCGGTTGGCTTTTCCCTTCCTTTGAAGGTTTCCAGGATTCGCTATTCCCAGTATAGTCGACCACCGTCCTTCCACACAAGTTCAGTTCGGAACCCTGAATGGACGTCCTTTGGAGTCTCTCTACTGCGCCCAAGGTTTTACTCAGTCCATTTGGAATCTTAGAATCACTTAGAATACGGCTAGTTTGGCCACGCTCTTGCCTGCATTATGATATTATTCTCGGATGAGACATATCACCGGGTAGGACAGGAAGGAACGAAAGTTCCTCCTCGGTTTCTAATACGATTTTGGTAGTGGACTTGGGCGCATTCCTTGAAATTGGAGATCTACCTGCAAGACCGCATCGCCGAATATCCCTGGCACGATCGGAGAAACCGCCTTACGGATCATGAGTTGAGACGGTGACAGTTTCTTCTCGCGTCCCCAAGTCCGAACTTGACCTTTGATATTAAAACTACAGGAAGGTGGCTGATAGGTCAGCTTGCCAGCTCATGGACCGGCTGCTAGGAAACAAGTCGCAAACACATACAATGGATTTACCAGCGGATGGTACTTTTTTCCGTAATTGAGATGCTTCGTCGGCTGGCATTTTCTTTTATCCGTCTACTGTCAATTATCGAACTTGGAATGTCCAATTAGGATTACTCTATATTTCCTGCAATAGATACCAGCGACACAAACAGCGTTGGATTGGTGAATTGAGCGTTGAAACAGCAAATACGAAGCCTCCTGTCATGTTATAAAATTGTAGATTATGCTAGCTTTAGTGTACCTATAATCTTAATTTTATTAATGACCGGAGGCGAGTATTTCCCACCCATTCTTGTCCCTCCCTTGTTTAATGTTATAGTTTAGATTATCAGGTACGTATGCAACTCTGTTTGTTGTCTCTGATACCTGTCGCTTGTTCATTATGTCTGTGTTTCTTTTCATAAGTAGGGTTGGGATATCTACATATTAAGGTTAATTTTGGTTGCTACATTGGGTACCTACATGTTTATTCTGAGTACATTTAATTGGATAATCAACCTGTTCGATTCTGTTTTTCTCTCGTTTCAGTTTACAGTCCATCAACACTATCTAGTTTGACGGTTACTCTCGGATGGTGGACATCGTTATATTCATCGTATCTAGGACTTCGTTTCTTCCCCATGATGTTCTCTGCCTTTTATTCTGTTTTGTCGCAGCTTGAAAGAGGAAATGATGCATGGGGAGGGGAGTTTTATAGTACCTAACTTTTTTCTGATTGGTTGTTTTTTCTGTGCTGCTGTGGAGTTCTAGTAAAGAGAGACTTAAGCAAATACTCGCCTCCTGTCATTAATAAAATTAAGATTATAGGTACACTAAAGCTAGCATAATCTACAATTTTTTTTTTTTTTTTTTTTTTTTTTTAAGAGTCTCAACTGGCCAGGCAACTCAGAACCAAAAGTCACCAAATTGGCTGTGAAATCAGTGTGTGCGGACGCATTGGTCCATGTAACTGGGAAATGATGAGAAATGGCGGGAATAACCTGGCCCCCAATCCAATGTGGTATGAACCTGAGCCATATGTGTAGGTCTAGAAACAACACAGGTGTAGGCGCTCTCTAGAATGTATGGATGGACGGCAGCAGTAAACCAGCAGGACTTCCCAATACCTGCTATTACCCAGAAAGTGCAGAAAACAAAGTGGTAAACCGCGCCACACGATAAAAAATAGTATAAACAAAATTGTACATACATACAAGTAATCCCAGTATTGAGGTAGTAAATATAAACCTTAAAGGATAAAAATAGAAATAATAGTGCAATATGCCAATGTATAAAAAAATACAATAGTGCTATAATATAAAGAACCAGTAGAAGGACCAACTCACACTTTACAGAGCTGCTGCATCAGTGCCTGTGGAGATTCCAGTCTCTGTAGTCCATTGTTGATGTTACGTATGGAGGCAAGTAGAGTGGATATCAACGGTTTGACTTCATGTGATTTGGACTAGTGGGCAGGGGCCACTGAAAGGTGTGGCAAGAACGTTGGCCTCTTGGGGACTGTAAAAAGAGTCAATATAAGAGGCCATGCTGGGTGAGGCCCTAACTCGTAACCTGGAGAGGTTGATGTGAGGCGTTAGCTATGTGTTGGGCCGAGGGGCGTGTACCTCCATATGCGGATGAAGATGGGTGTTGGCCTCACGGAACTGATAATGATGAGGCTAGTTACTGGCATAGCTGGGTACCAGGCCGATAGCTGACATAGTGGATCCGAGAATGGGACGGGTAATGGGTAGTAGCAAGGTGGGTAAACATACCTTGCTTGGGGTAGAATGTGGTTTCCTTGCCAGAGGAATGAGATATTGGAGAACCTAAAGGGAAATGATGGTGGGAGGCAAGTTGGAACTGGAATTGGGCTTGACTTACTGTGAACGAAATACGCCTGTATAATCGGGGTGGTTGTTCTTGAGGCTGGTCTATGAATAGGTAACCTGAGGACATAGTTGTTAGAATCCTGACCCTACGATGGTGGGTACAAGATTCATAGGACATAAATCAAATATCCCTATAAGTGAGTAGGGTGAGGATCCTAGGCCATTACCAGAGACCATGGGGAGTGTTTAACCAATACTGCAACAATAATGGGGGATAGGCAGAGTCATGAGTGACCGCTAATTGGTCCTGTGACTTCTTAAGCTAAAATACATATAGGGGGATATGGAATACCAAGCTATGATGGCAGTTTTGAGCTATCCCGGTAGGACTTAGAATATTTAATTATGGTCGTGCCAGCATGGGAAGGAGGGTGTATGTGTGGGGAATTAAGGATCCCCGGGCGTGGGCCTGTGTACGGCCTGGCAAAGGAATTGCGTGCCAGCGTTGGCTGATGTAACATAGAACAGTTAGAGTGGAGTTGCTGTAGGTTTAGTGATACAAGGGTCGGTTAGGATGATGAACTTGCTTGAGTAGAATATAGCAGCAATGAGTAAATAACCTTTGCATAATACGTGAATATTTTGACGTAGAGTCAGGGGGAACATATGATGGTATGGTAAAGCCTGGTACACTAGGGTTTGTCCCAGGGAACATGACGATACATATGAACATAGGAGTGTGGCGTTACAAAAAAGGTTTAGCGAATAGGTGATCGTCCTCCAAATAAGTAATATACCTATCGTGGGAGCAAGTATACAGATTGGCCATAACACATGGTAACAAATGTGAACGTGATGACTGCCTCAGAACAGTACCAGGTCCATAAGTGATAGAATAAGACACATGCGATATATGATGGTAATGCTATATATGTAGTGAATATTAAATGCTTACCAGAGCTGAATTAGTAATGGGAAACTGACAATATCCATGCACAATCGTAAATAATAACAAGAAACATAGCAAATATAACAGAACTACAGGGGGCATGTAAGGATAACTAGTAGCAGGCTAAAGAACCTGGACATTTCATGTATCAGGGAACAGTGTAAAACTAACAAATTGGTACTATGATTGTGGTGGCCGTTGATGGAAGCATGGAATGGAAGATGGAAGCATGTAATTGAGATAGACGGGAGACTAGTTTGGTAGAAATTTGACGAAAAGAAACTA
Source organism: Pelobates fuscus (assembly GCF_036172605.1). Taxonomy (NCBI): domain Eukaryota; kingdom Metazoa; phylum Chordata; class Amphibia; order Anura; family Pelobatidae; genus Pelobates; species Pelobates fuscus. The sequence continues at coordinate 101,715,591 of NC_086324.1, read as the reverse complement.
GCGAATAGGAATGGAACAAAGAGCAGGCAGGAGTAGGTGAACTGACTTAAGTCCTGAACGGAAAAAAGTCCAGAATATACGGTATGTAAAAACGTAAACGTGTGAACAATTGTGTGTTCATGGATTTGGCCCGTACAGGCAGACTCACGGTTCGTGGATTTGACTGGTACAGGAAACAAACGAGAGGTCAGCTATGTGGCTGGAAAGTACCCAGACTTGGTGGACACTGAGGTTTGGTCCAGGAAAAGGCCCGATAAGCCGGTAAGGGGTCTCATAGCGCCAGCGAGAACGAACAGCCAGTTCTGGAGAGGAGGTGAGTAGTCTCTGACTGCGTGTGGCTGGAACAGCGTGATGGGAGTTGTTGGAGCAGGGAAAACTTGGTCCGATCAGCGTGGGAGTCAATGACCGCATGTGGCTGGAACAGCGTGATGGGAGTTGTTGGAGCTGGGAGAACTTGGTCCGATCGGCGTGGGAGTCTGACTGCATGTGGCTGGAACAGCATGATGGGAGTTGTTGGAGCTGGGAGAACTTGGTCCGATCGGCGTGGGAGTCTGACCGCATGTGGCTGGAACAGCGTGATGGGAGTTGTTGGAGCAGGGAGAACTTGTCCAATCGGCTTGGGAGACTTTGAACGCATGTGGCTGGAACAGCGTGATGGGAGTTGTTGGACCAGGGAGAACTTGGTCCAATCATCGTGGAAGTCTCTTACTGCATGTGGCTGGAACAGCATGATGGGAGTTGTTGGAGCAGAGAGAACTTGGTCCGATCGTCCTTGGAGTCTCTGACCGCATGCGGCTGGAACAGCGTGATGGGAGTTGTTGGAGCAGGGAGAACTTGGACCAATCAGCGTGGGAGTCTCTGACCGCATGTGGCTGGAACAGCAGGATGGGAGTTGTTGGAGCAGGGAAAAACTTGGTCCGATCGGCATGGGAGCCACAGTAGGCCCAGACCAGCTTGTTTGGAGTTTTAGGCAGTCTGTGTTGATGACCTTTGAACCGGAAGTAGTCATGAACCAGGCAGCATCAGCCCTGTGGTGTAGGGGGCTTGAGTTTAAATAGCCGGGTAACCCCTCCCACAACTTCAGGCTACGCCTTCCAATATGTCAGAAGAGAAGAGCAGTTCTTCCACAAGACTGAAAATGTCTATATAAAATAAGTATTATTTTCTCTGGGCAACTAAGATTTTTATGCATCTATGGAATAGAGATTTCAGACTTTCTCATAGGTATAAAACTGAGAACAGTTCCAGAGAGAGACCGTAGAGTTCCAAGATAAAAGGCATACATTCTAATGCCAACATGCAAGTGGGAGAAAGGCTACTAAAATTCATCCACATGTGGGAAAAGACCACAGAGTATGCTTGGTTGTTATACTGTATAAAGCATGGTTAGATCATTGAAGTTTCAGGAAAAAATCTTCAACCTTTGCTGTTCAGAAGGAAACTCCAGATATTGTGATCAAGCTATAATGACAAAAAGGAGTTAAAACAAAAATGAGTGATAGAATACTGGCAAGAGAAACAATCCAAGGCTTTTATTGTCACCTGTTCTTAGCCACAAAAAAGACAGATCTTTGTGCTAAAGTGCTAAAGATAGGTTAACATATATATTACAAAGAGAAAATTCCCCATGTAAACCGTTTCCTCCGTTACCCACTTTATTAATCACAATGGTTATATGATAGTCCTAGACTTAAAAGACCCCTACTTTCAGAGCTTATCTTTAGACTCTAGCAATTGTAAGTGTTTATTTTGGTTTTAGGAAATACTTTTTTTTTTCTTTAAAAAAAATAAATAAAAATGTATTCTTTATTTTTGCAGTGCATAAAGATAATTATTGACAAGCACACAATGCCCCAACAGCGATAACAGGCAGTTAAAAATACATATCAGGATATGTATGTGGCATTTCAAAATAACAGCACTCATTTTATAGTGGAAAAGATTCATGCAAGGCACATATGTCTAAAACATTGGCTGAAAGGAAGCCGGTAGAGACAGGAGGCAAGTTAGACATAGCGATTAATATCAGGAAAGTAAGTGGATAAGGTTAGTCCAGGAGTATGCTAAGTGTAGCACAACTATTATGTCAGACATGTAAAGCATGCAGAGAAAATCAAGGTAAACATTCTAACAATATGAGTGACTATAGTAATGGATATCAGACTGCGCATTCATTATCTTGTACCGCTGAGGCCACCTGCACCAATCAAACCTTTGTATAAGAAAGAAGTAAAAGTAGCAACAATTAATACAAAATAAAGAAACTACAGCTGCGTCTGGTAGGTACCCCATGGAAAAGCATTAAAGTCAGCCAATTTCAACACTGAGCTTAATGTGTGTATCCAAACTCCGTACCGAGGGGGCCATGCAGAGGAGACCAGATGAGGCGTCCTTCCAGCCCCAAGCCCGTCTGAGAGCCGGCACTACAATTTCACAGACTCTGTGTCTCTCCGAGGCTAAGTCCTTTCCTGATGGGGGACTGCGGAAGGGTCTCTGGCACCACTTTCTGTGGTGCCGAGTGGTCCTTCACAGATGTGGGTGGCGTATGGGGGGTCTAACCCTAAATGGCTCTCAGCCTAGGAGGGCACACTGCAACAGTAGAGGTAAGTATGATGGTAGCTGTGCCCGGTTGGTGTCTCTTCGGTCTTCCTCCATCTCCTCTCCGAGCTCCCCCATCAGATTTAGATGCAGGTGTCAGTTGCTGTGCACGATGCTCAAGCTTCATCCAGAACAACTCAAGGATTGCCTCAAGTATATACTTCCTTATTGTGAGAGACACGCAAGAAGTGCCAATGATTTTGGTGCCGAACGCCGCATGTTCTGCAGGTGAGTTACAGCTATCTTGCTCTAGGCCCTATTCAGCTTCTCAGAAGAGATTCAGCAAGGCAGGTGGCTGGTATGGGGAAGTCGGTACAGTACTGACCTAGCAGGGACCGGGATAACCCCCACCAGCACAGAGTGGGGGGGGGGGGGGGGAGACGTGACCCCAGTAGCACATGAGTCAATTATTTGGCGAGAGGAAACCGCAGGCCACAGGTAGTTTCAGGACCCTTGACAGAGCTGAGAGTGTCGTTCCAAGATGTGCTCAGGAGTCTTAAGTAGCTTATGCAGCAGATATAGTTCCAATATGTATATAGATATAGGGTGGATCCTATATAAGGAAGAAATGACACAGCATAGTGCAAAAATGTTTGTATACAATATTTAGATAGGTGACAAATGGCCACTCACAATGGTAATAAGTATATGTGCCTTCAGTATTAATGTAGCAGGAGCCCAGTCTAGGCATCAGGAAGGTCTCTCTCTCCAGATGGTGTATAAAAACAGTAAATAGAAAATCCAGGCAGTACAAATCCAAAATCCAGGCAGTACAATCCAGGCAGTACAAATCAATAGTATAAAAGAATTTATTAGTATAGTAATAGTATAAAAGAATTTATTCACTCACGTGGAATTTAGAAGATTTCAGCATAAAAAAGTCGTCCAAGGCGTTTTATCCAGTTATAGGGACTTCCTCAGGGACAATCAATCAATAACAAGCGCAAATATACAAAACCCACCCTCCATAAGTCCTTAAATATATTATTTCTTCATTGAAGATCTCTTCCTATTGGCCTCTTGCGTTCAGTTCAGGTGTTCCCACTGATCTCTTCAACTTCCGGGTTCGCGGCTTCCCCACGTGGCAACGCAATTACATCATGCGTTCCGTGCAGCTTGCGTTCCACTTTGCCATAATAAAGAATGTCAAACTCCAAGTTCATGTATAGTTCATATGGAGAGCATGGGAATCATAGGAATGTAAAGGAAAGGGTGGGTGTAAGAATGTACATATACATAAAAACATAATTAAAGAATACTAATAATGTAAAAATATCTATAAGGGGGCGGAGCCGAACAGGCAAGCTAACCAGACGCACACTGCTTGAGCTCCTGCAGTGTGGGCCCGAATTTTGCAGAAATCTAGAATTTAACTGCCGCAATTTTCCCACTAACCTGCCTGTGAGCTGGGGGAAGCAACCACGAACATGCCGGTGCCTGACTTGAAGCCTGACTCGACCGGGAACCGCGGCAGTGCAATGAGGCCTACTGGGAGTAGGGGGGAAGGACGGCCGCCTTCCCGCCGGACTCCGACTGCGGCGCATAAGAACAAAACATGCACCGTCCCCCCCTATGGACCGGTGGGGGATATCCCGGTCCCCACCTGACGGGCTACCCCGAACCCCGCACCGACAGACAAACCTCACGACCGCCATAAGGATCGAGGGGACGGGTGGGCCCAAGATGGCGGATCACTCGGAAGCAACAATACCCGACAAGAGACAGCGACCTCCAGAAGCAGGGAACATCGGGGACCACGCAAGAGATCCCATCACAATAATCTTTGACCGCTTCTGGGCTACACTGCAGGCACGCTTACAGTCTGCAGCTCCCTGGCAATCATCACCCACGCGGGTAAGAGCAAATGGCGGACGAATGCATGGGAGTCCTCCTCAGGGCCACATCAAGACCCTCATATTAAAACCCCACATTGCAGGCCCTCCCGAGCTGAGAGCAAGAAGGGGTATACCCCAGAGGCGCGGGCCACACATGCGGAGAGAAGCAAGGCAAATGCACAAACGACTCGATCACACTCCCCGCACCACCCCGAAAGGGCCGACCCTGGACCAAGACGGTTCCCAGGCTCGTGGCATACGAGCGCCAGCTCTCCCAAGGCTCAGGGGCAAGAGAGGAATCCCGCAGCTAAGACACCGCGGCGCAGCATTGCTGGGATGGATCTCGGGCATGAGACCCAAGTCTAGACAGCAGCCGATCACAGGGGGCCGCCGGGCCTACAGCAACAGGACTCTCATCCTGGTACAAGCTCAAGGGATGATCTCCCTCCTTACCAATGCGGTCTTCAGTGACGGCCTGGATGTCCTTATCCACAGTAGACATGCGGGACTCAACACAGCGAGGCAGCGAGAGCAGCAACAGATGACCCCCAGGGACGGTACGGACCTACCAAGCCGGGGCATCGGCTGACAGTGCCACATGCTCCCGAGCGAGGTACCCGTGCCCCCCTCAGGACTATAAGCCTCACATGTCTACATGTTGGGACTCACACTTATCATTTATCAGTTCTCATTTATCTGACCGAAGCTCCAAATCGGAACCAAACTACACAATGGTGACCTGGACCCCACGGAGGGGGCATCAGCAAAAAGCTGGTCTTTGGTACTACAGTGGGACTATCGTGGTGAGAGTGGGGGTGGGGTGACCCATTCATACAGGACTCTGAATCCAGCAGTAAGCCAGTCCCTTTTGTGTATATACAATTTACCCAGTGTACCATTATCACATTTTTAGCACCAGAGTGCACATGTCTCATAGAGCCCACATAGTTAGACACATACTCATTTGTTACAGTCAGGCAAGTAGATTGGGTTCATTGATTGCACACCAGCTGACTTACACGTTTACCTTACCTTTACTGGTATCTCCACCTCACAAGTTGTCTAGCCGTTACTAACAGTTCTGTTTAAGTTTGAACATATTGTCTGTAAGCCATCTCAGCAGATTGTATATTCCGCCCCATAACAGCTCACACTATTACCTCCAACTTGGCCACCAGCGTGTGGGCTTCCCGGATAAGACCAATCTTGTTAACCAAGTTATACATCCTGCAATTTAGCATGAACTAAACTACTGTATCCTATACATGCTTAATCCATAGCATTCGATGTCTGTACAAACGACATGTCACGATATCTATTACGCTATACAATAGTGCTATTTACTCTTGTAACCTTAACTATTACAAAAAAGCAAAAGTGCAGCATATCTTGCCATTCACAATACCTGCTATGTCATTCATCCATGTTGCCTTATGTTATTTACTATACGTTCACTGTACTGTTATCATACTCATTTAAAAATGTATGCATACTCAATCAGCCACAACTGTTATAATATGTAATTGAATGACAAGCCTGCGAATGCCGTTGGGGCGAAACAGGCACTGTTGTACCTACCTGCATACCAAAAATAAAGATTTAAAAAAAAAAAAAAAAACATTTTTGCCACAGGAAAAAAAAAATATAAAAAACAAACAAAAAAAATATCTATAAAAACGCTGGACAATCTACACAATTAATACGATTTATGAATAATATACAAGATTATGTGCATATAGCTGCAGTGCATTGTATCACTGGTTAGTTCTCATATTTTTTATCTGGAGAAGGTTGAAATTATCATTTATATGTATATTATATTACATTTCTCCTATTTGTTTTTTCGAAAAAACATTTTATAAATCCTCATATGTAAAAAATCTACAATACATGAAGATTATATGCATTGTGCCGATAAATATAATTATTGGCAATGTTATTGGTATTCCACTTATTTTTCATCCTCCAACTTATCTTAGTTTGATAGACTTATATCCAGATGGAAAAAACTGAGAATGTGTTCTGGCAGATACCCAAATTTATTTTCACAGATGAAGTAATAGTGGTATTGAATGAAAATACTTCGTGATAGTCCAAAGGACATGGACCAAGCTGGTTGGTTAATATAGATACTGTGAAATACCTTGTGATTGAAATAAGTCGGTGTGGTGTGCCGGAACCGATGTAGGGGTAGGCCTTAAAAGGGGGCCCTCCCGAATGGATTGTATCAGAGGGTGAGGTGGGTGGGGAGAACAGCGTGCGTATCCGGCAAGGTAGGAAGGAGGAGTAGCATTTATATAGGAACGCTAATTCCTCCCACAAATACAGGCCTTCGGCCTTAAACTTGTGGTCGGTTAATATCGATACTATGAAATACCTTGTGATTGGAATAAGTCGGTGTGGTGTGCCGGAACCGACATAGGAGTAGGCCTGTAAAAGGGGGCAAAAGGAAATGCAAAAAAAACGCACACTCATTGCAATATAGTTATCATATAAGATTTGTTTGCCTTACCTCTTAACAGTTGTGGAATGTTCTGTATAACATAGCTGATTCCCAGTGAACCTAATTTTCTATGTGTACCGGCGTACCGCTATTGGATGCGGTACTTAATTTGAATGAATGTTCTAAACAGGATTTAGGGTCCCAACCAAATCTAACGCAGGGAGTATGAATGTATAACCGCATTTAGAAGTAGTTAGGGGATTATTTAGTGGAGCAAGTGTCTTATTGTCTGGTTTGAATGTTGGCGTGCCATGAGGTAGTGTCTGTACCTTCTTAAAATTTCTTTGAGGAGACATGATTTGCTGTCTGATTAGCTGTGATCATGAAGTTGTAGGGCTCCGGGACCCTTGGAAGGTTAAAGGCCCAGAGGTTTTGTCAGTACGTGGTGGTGTATGTCTGATATGTATAGTGTGATAGTGTTGTATGAAGGCTTGAATGAAAGGTGGCAAATGTGTCATAATAGACTACAGTTTGTACAGTATGCATGTGAATGTTGTGTTCCACTGAATCCTGGAAGAATGTCACGTCTCTGTCGTATGTATTCTTAGTGAAAGCGAATAACGCTATAGGTGATAACTTATTGTCGAGTCCTAATAACTATAAAACCCGATAGGTGGGTGATTGCGAGGCTCTAACTATGATTTAGGGCGAGGGGCGAAAATCTGTGTTGAGATTGGGGAGTTGGCCTCGCGGGACCAGCTACGTTGGACGACTAAGACCAGCTCCTAACCCTATTGTTGCGGTCACCGGCCCGCCGAGCCTCACGGCCGTGCCGACCGGCACGACCGCACCGACTACACGAGCTTACCTGCTCGTCGGCGAGCCGGGAACCGCGCACTCAGTTCTTCCGGGCATCACGCCCGAATCCAACATAGCGCCGACCACGTGGTTGCGTCTATGAATAGCCCCGCCCCCGAGAGTTATACCAACGTGTGCGTGACGCACACGCACGTTTTGGGGTCAGAGGTCGCCCTCTGACCAATCATAGCATAGAGAGGGGTATTTAAACCCCTAATTCACCCCAGTACTTTGCCCTGTCGTGGTTTCCGTTTCCTGGTTTCCTGAGAGTGCTATTTTCGTGTTTCTGATTTCCTGGTATCCTGATCTTGGCTTTTCCCTGGTTATTCTGATTTTCTGGTATCCCTGACTTGGCTTTTTTAAACGGTATTGAGTATTTTCTGGCTTTCCCTTTGACCATTCTCTATCTCTAGCGTATTAGTCCGGCCATTCTAAGGTCCGGTTTACGCTCTGTCCTTTCTTTTCCCTTTCCTTATATATGTATAAGGTTACATAGTTTCTGCGTGCTGGACCACACTAGTAGTCGTGACATTACGACAGGGCCATGGATCCTGCAGAACTATGCAAACATATGATTGCCTGTGAGAGTAGGGTGGAGGATATGGACCACAGGTTAGATCAATTTGCCCAGGCATTTCAGACCTTGCTCCAGAGGACTGCCTATTTAGAGGTCCCTCCTGTACCACCTGTGGTTTCGCCACCTGTAGTGGTTCCCGTACCACATAAGCCACCGTCCATAACCCTTTCACCTCCCCCTCGTTATGGAGGTGATTCTAAAGTTCATCCTAGATCACCCCCTGGACTGTTACAACCACTGCCCATACCTAATACTCCATGGACACATTTGGCCATGGATTTCATTGTGGATCTACCCAGTTCAAACGGGTTTAATACAGTCCTTATGGTTATCGATAGATTCTCGAAGATGGCACATTTTATCCCGCTTAAAAAAATTACCATCTGCTCAAGATCTAGTTCAAATATTCTTGAGAGAGATCTTTCGGTTGCACGGTGTACCCAAAAGCATAGTATCTGACAGAGGTACCCAGTTTATTTCTAGGTTTTGGCGTTCCTTTTGTAAACAATTGGGCATCGAACTCTCCTTTTCGTCAGCGTACCACCCTGTCAGGGACCAGGAACCAGACAGAGACGGAACTAGATGCAAACACACCTTTATTGATAAATAACAAATAAATAACCAAAAGCAAAGTCCAGGAATCAAGCAGGGGTCAGTCACCAGAGCGGGTAGTCAGACAAGCCAGGGATCAGGAGCACGGAGAGCAGCGGAGTCAGGAACAAGGCCGGAGTCAGGAACCAGGAACAAACAGGAAACACAGGAACAAGGAGACTTCTGGGAAACAGGAAACCACGCAAGGGCAAGGAGGTTCTGGGCTTAGTTGCTTAAATAGGCAGAACTGATTAGCAGCAGGGTTGATTAATACTCACAGGTGAGTAACCGTGGCAACAAGCAGAAGCAGCTCATAGTAATTGCAGCTGAAAACTGAAACAGAAAGGGTTGCTGTTTAAAATAGCAAAGAAACCCTGACAGTACCTCCCCCTCAACGACTCCCCCCTTCTCTGCTGGTGGGTCCGGGCTTCATGGGGAAGCGGGCATGATAGGAACGAAGGAGGGATGGTGCATGGACATCAGAGGCTGGAACCCAGGAGCGTTCCTCTGGACCGTATCCTTTCCAGTGCACCAAGTATTGGATCTGTCCTCTGAAGACCCGTGAGTCAATGATGCTACGTATTTCATATTCCTCATGATTGTTAATCAGAACAGGACGTGGACGTGGCACTGAGGTGGTGTAGCGATTACAAACCAACGGTTTCAAGAGGGAAACATGGAAAACATTTGAGATGCGCATGTTAGCAGGAAGGTCAAGTGCGTAAGCTACAGGGTTAACCCTTCGAAGTATACGAAATGGCCCAACGTATCGGGGTGCCAGTTTTTGTGAGGGAACATGGAGGCGTAGGTTACGGGAAGACAGCCAGACCCTCTCTCCGACCTGATAGGTAGGTGCAGGAAGGCGTCTGCGGTCGGCCTGGAGTTTGTAGTTCTGCATTGCGCGTTGCAAAGAATTCTGAACCTGCACCCAAGTGGAACGGAGTTCCCTGAGATGTTCCTCCAATGCCGGTATCCCCTGTGGCAAGAACGTATCAGGCAACATGGACGGTTGAAACCCATAGTTTGCCAAGAATGGGGATAGCCGGGAGGAGGCATTAATCGCACTATTGCGTGCAAACTCCGCCCAGGGTAGCAGATCAGACCAGTTGTTCTGGTGGTCAGAAATGTAGCAACGCAGAAACTGTTCCAGTGTTTGGTTAGCTCGTTCCGCTGCACCATTGGATTGCGGGTGGTAGGCCGAGGAGAAGGAAAGCTGAATTCCCATTTGCGTACAAAAAGCTCTCCAAAATCTGGACACGAACTGGCTACCCCTATCTGAGACTATCACTTTGGGTAACCCATGCAAACGAAAGACCTCCCGAGCAAAAATTGTTGCAAGTTCCTGGGAAGTTGGTAGTTTTTTCAAGGGAATGCAATGCGACATCTTTGAGAATCGGTCAACAACCATGAGAACAACTGTATTGCCACGGGAGACCGGAAGATCTACGATAAAATCCATGGACAAGTGGGTCCAGGGTCGTTCACCATTAGGTATGGTTTGCAGGAGACCCACTGGAGGGCGTCGTGGGGTTTTATTTTGAGCGCACACAGGACAGGCAGCTACAAAAGCGGTGACATCCGAACGGAGACTAGGCCACCAAAATTGGCGGGAGACGGACCATATTAACTGTTTTTTGCCTGGATGTCCAGCTGCTTTGGGGTCGTGGTATGTACTCAATAGTTTCGTACGGAGGTTAATAGGTACAAAACAACGGCCATTAGGTTTCTCTGGAGGAGCATTACTTTGTGCAGCCAGAATCTCCTCGCCTAGGGCTGAGGTGAGGTTAGTACGGATGGTTTCCAGTATATGGTCCGGAGGAATCACAGGAGTAGGGGTTATCTCCTCTCTAGATGGAGGGGAGAACTGTCGAGACAAGGCATCAGCCCGAATGTTTTTAGTACCAGGCAAGTAAGAAACCACATAATTGAATCTTGACAGGAAGAGAGCCCATCTAGCTTGCCGGGGGGAAAGCCGCTTAGCTTCGGAAAGATATGTAAGGTTCTTGTGGTCTGTGAGGATGAGGATTGGCACTGAAGTACCCTCAAGAAGGTGCCTCCATTCTTTGAGAGACAAAATTATGGCTAGAAGTTCTCTATCACCAATCTGGTAATTGCATTCCGCCGGGTTTAATTTCCTCGAGAAATACCCACACGGATGCCTGGAGCTCTCAGGGTTAGGACGTTGAGACAGGAGGGCGCCTACTCCTGTCTCAGACGCATCGACTTCAAGAATAAATGGTAAGGCAGGGTTAGGGTGTGCCAGTATAGGAGCAGCAGCAAAGGCGACTTTGAGAGACTCAAAGGCAGTAATGGCTTCTTGTGACCAATGCTGTGGATCAGCATCTCTCCTGGTCATGTCCGTGAGAGGTTTAACCAAGGAAGAAAAGTTGCGTATGAACTTCCGATAATAATTGGCGAAGCCCAGAAAACGTTGTATAGAGCGAAGACCCGTAGGTCGAGGCCATTTTAGTACAGCCGAAAGTTTCTCAGGATCCATAGAGAATCCAGCATCTGAGATAGCATATCCCAAGAATGTGACCTGTTTGCAGTTAAACTCACATTTTTCCAATTTGCAGAACAGATTATTTTCTCTAAGTCTCTGTAGAACACGAGAAACGTCTGCGTGATGGTTCTCGAGAGATGTGGAATGGATAAGAATATCATCAAGATAAACCACCACACATTGCTGCAGCATATCTCGCAGGACGTCATAATAAATTCTTGGAAAACCGCCGGAGCGTTGCAAAGACCAAAGGGCATTACTAGGTATTCGTAATGGCCGCTCCTGGTGTTAAATGCGGTTTTCCATTCGTGGTCCTCTTTTATCCGGACGAGATTATATGCCCCTCTCAGATCAAGTTTGGTGAAGACCGTTGCTCCCTTGAGGCGGTCAAATAACTCCGTGATTAATGGAATGGGGTAGGCATTCTTAATAGTAATGCGATTGAGACCTCTATAGTCGATACAGGGTCTCAACTCGCCATCTTTTTTCTTTACAAAGAAAAAGCCGGCCCCGGCAGGAGAAGATGACTTCCGAATAAAACCTTTAGACAGTGCATCGGTAACATACTCCTCCATGGCTCGATTCTCTGCTACAGACAGTGGGTAAATCCGGCCACGGGGAGGATTGGCACCAGGTTGGAGTTCGATACCACAGTCATACGGACGGTGTGGTGGCAGAACGCTGGCTTGACCTTTGTCGAATACATCTTGGAATTCTTGGTACTCAGCGGGTAAGGAAGAGGCAGAACATGCGCCCAAAACTTTGACCGGTTTCTGGAGACAGGAAAATGTGCATTGCTGGGACCATGATAATATCTCAGCTTTGCGCCAATCAATTGTGGGGTTATGCTTCTGTAACCAAGGGTATCCCAAAACAACCTGGTAATATGGAGAGGAAATGACCTGGAATTGGATCGTCTCATGATGTAGAGCCCCTACAGCCAGAGATATGGGCACGGTTTCTTGGGTCACGTGGGTTGGCTGTATTGGTCTGCCATCGATGGCTTCGAAGGCTAGTGGAAAGTTGCGAGACTGTAAGGGTATAGAGTGCTTTGATGCAAATGCACAATCTATAAACAAGCCTGCGGCCCCAGAATCAAGAAATGCCCGGGTTTTAATGGATGAATCAGGCCAGGAGAGGATAACCGGCACCAAGGGTTTGCGCACACATATCTCTGGGTCTGCAGAAAGACCACCCAAGATCTGCCCCTGACAGTATCTTGGGTGCGGGCCCTTTGCCGGACGAATCGGGCAAAACTTTAACACGTGACCGTGGTGTCCGCAGTATAGGCACAGACCCTCCCTCCTCCTAAAGGCTCTCTCCTCGACCGAGAGGCGTGAGAAGCCTAACCGCCTTGGCTCCACACAGACAGAGGACTCAGGACCAGGAGGCATGGGAGGTGAGGGAGGTTCGGGTGGGCAAGAAAAGCTCGGTGCCAAATTTACAAGAGGCCTCCGCAGGCGCTCCTTGGATGAGGATCTCTCTCGGAGTCTGATGTCAATGAGGGTGACAAATGATATCAGTTCCTCGAGATCTTTAGGTAATTCTCTGGCTGCAATCTCATTTTTAAACACATCAGAGAGACACTGTGCAAAGGCAGCCACGAGAGTCTCGTTGTTCCAGTCACCCTCTGCTGCCATGGTACGGAATTCACTGGCATACTCGACAATAGTTTTTGTGCCCTGAGCATTAGACATGAGTAGTTCGGCAGTAGGGGTGGAGCGAGCTGGAATATCAAAAACCCTTTTGAAGGATGCAACAAATTCAGGGTAATTGTAAATAATAGGCTTCTCTGCCTCCCAGAGAGGTTTTGCCCAAGCTAGGGCCTTTTCAGACAGCAAAGAAATCATGAAGTGAACTTTGTCACTGTCTGTAGGAAATGCCTGGGGCAGGGTTTCAAGGTATCCTTTAACCTGATTTATAAATTCTCTGCACTGTGCTGGGTTGCCCCCAAAATACTGAGGGAGTGGGACAGACCCAGTCATTTCTCTAGCCGCTACAGGTTTAGAGGCTACAACCGGTGCTAGAACAGGAAGTGAGGCAGAGGCGGCCGCAATCGCAGGCTGGCCGGGTACTGGATCCAGATGGGCATACTGGTCCAAATGGTGGTTCTGCTGGTCCCACCGGGTAAATAGGTTAGGTATAGGTGTCTTGCCTGTACCATCTGTATTCATGGCCCTTGCGTAATGTCAGGGACCAGGAACCAGACAGAGACGGAACTAGATGCAAACACACCTTTATTGATAAATAACAAATAAATAACCAAAAGCAAAGTCCAGGAATCAAGCAGGGGTCAGTCACCAGAGCGGGTAGTCAGACAAGCCAGGGATCAGGAGCACGGAGAGCAGCGGAGTCAGGAACAAGGCCGGAGTCAGGAACCAGGAACAAACAGGAAACACAGGAACAAGAAGACTTCTGGGAAACAGGAAACCACACAAGGGCAAGGAGGTTCTGGGCTTAGCTGCTTAAATAGGCAGAACTGATTAGCAGCAGGGTTGATTACTACTCACAGGTGAGTAACCGTGGCAACAAGCAGAAGCAGCTCATAGTAATTGCAGCTGAAAACTCAATCACTGAAACAGAAAGGGTTGCTGTTTAAAACAGCAAAGAAACCCTGACACACCCTCAAACAAATGGAGCAGCAGAGAGGGCGAATCAGTCTTTGGAAGCCTATTTACGTTGCTTTATCAATGCCAATCAGTCTAACTGGTATGAGCTCTTACCCATGGCTGAGTTCGCCAGGAACAACGCGACTCATGAATCTTCTAATCATAGTCCATTCTTTGTAAATCAGGGTTATCACCCCACTGTTTTCCCTTCTGAATTCTCAGACACGGACATCCCTGCTTTGAACACCCGTTTAGAATCAATTCATGATACTTGGGATTCCGTCCATTCAGCTCTGCAAAAGGCTTCGTTACGTGCAAAGGTCCAAGCTGACAAGAAACGGGGTACTAATCCTGTCTATCTTCCAGGTGACAGGGTATGGCTCTCCACAAGACATATCAAACTTAAGGTTCCATCCATGAAATTTGCCCCTCGATACATAGGTCCTTTTCGAGTCATCCGACGTATCAATCCAGTGACCTATTCCTTGGCACTTCCGGCTCATATGAGGATTGCGAATACTTTTCATGTCTCTCTACTCAAGCCCCTTACTTGCAATCGATACACCAGGTTATCCACACCTCCTCCACCCTTGGTAGTGGGTGACCAAGAGGAGTACGAAGTTCGTTCTATCTTGGACTCCAAAATGTCCAGAGGTGTCTTGTCCTATCTTGTTGACGGGAAAGGCTATGGTCCCGAAGAACGTTGTTGGGTTCCTGCTGACCGGGTTCATGCGCCCCGTCTTGTCCGGTCGTTTCACAACCACTTTCCTCTTAAGCCGGGTCCTTCCCGCCCGGTGCGCGGTCTTCGAGTGGGGGGTACTGTTGCGGTCACCGGCCCGCCGAGCCTCACGGCCGTGCCCGACCAGCACGACCGCACCGACTACACGAGCTTACCTGCTCGTCGGCGAGCCGGGAACCGCGCACTCAGTTCTTCCGGGCATCACGCCCGAATCCAACATGGCGCCGACCACGTGGTCGCGTCTATGAATAGCCCCGCCCCTGAGAGTTATACCAACGTGTGCGTGACGTCACAACGTCAACGCACACGCACATTTTGGGGTCAGAGGTCGCCCTCTGACCAATCATAGCATAGAGAGGGGTATTTAAACCCCTAATTCACCCCAGTACTTTGCCCTGTCGTGGTTTCCGTTTCCTGAGAGTGCTATTTTCGTGTTTCTGATTTCCTGGTATCCTGATCTTGGCTTTTCCCTGGTTATTCTGATTTTCTTGTATCCCTGACTTGGCTTGTTTAAACGGTATTGAGTATTTTCTGGCTTCCTTGACCTCGGCTTTCCCTTTGACCATTCTCTATCTCTAGCGTATTAGTCCGGCCATTCTAAGGTCCGGTTTACGCTCTGTCCTTTCATTTCCCTTTCCTTATATATGTATATGGTTACATAGTTTCTGTGCTGGACCACTCTAGTAGTCGTGACACCTATATAGCCAGTTCTCTGACCCTAGACGGGGGCTTGATGAGGGGGTAACGTAACGTATTTAGTGACACCCAAGATGTGGTTTGTAAAAGTACCTTGAAATACCTGCGTCGGAGTAGGAGAGAAAAGAAGAGAGGTAAAGGAGAAGGGCAAAATGTGAAAAGAACTGTGGTCGAGGGATAGGAGAGAGAAAAAATTAGGTTTAGCATATTGTAATTCTTGGAGACATAGTGGA
The DNA here is from genome assembly GCF_036172605.1 of Pelobates fuscus. NCBI lineage: Eukaryota > Metazoa > Chordata > Amphibia > Anura > Pelobatidae > Pelobates > Pelobates fuscus. Next base: position 101,699,909 of record NC_086324.1, on the reverse strand, counting down.
TCGTATAGTATACTTAGGCCCTGAGGGTGCTGAAGATTCCCGGGATAGCTACTATACATCCCTGAAGGGAAATTTAGGAAGGCATTGTGCCATGAAAGCGTAGTAGTACCTGAAGGAAAAGAGGATAGTGAGATGAGCAAGGTTCGTTAGAGACAGGACGAATGTTACAGATAGTGATTTTGAGTGAACATATTACGGGTTGTCGAGTAGAGCCGTGGTCTGTCGAGGCAAGGCGGGAATCAAGCCCCCGTACCCTAATACCCCATTGTGTAAATGTGTGGCCTTGTTGAGGCAGTTGATTGAAATGTGAACGAAAGTGTTTGTTCCGGATAGAGACGGGAGATAAAGAACCAGTAACTGTCTACTGGTAGAATGCCGTTCGAAACCTGAAATTAAGGTGCTGTTTTAGAAGGGAAAATGATATCCTTTAGGTGAGCCCTAAATATATAACAGCCTCCTCTTAATTAGTAGTATTAAAGGACCACTCTAGGCACCCAGACCACTTCAGCTTAATGAAGTGGTCTGGGTGCCAGGTCCAGCTAGGGTTAACCCATTTTTTTTTTATAAACATAGCAGTTTCAGAGAAACTGCTATGTTTATAAATGGGTTAATCCAGCCCTCAAAGCCTCTAGTGGCTGTCTCATTGACAGCCGCTAGAAGCGCTTGCGTGATTCTCACTGTGAAAATCACAGTGAGAGCACGCAAGCGTCCATAGGAAAGCATTGTAAATGCTTTCCTATGAGACCGGCTGAATGCGTGCGTGCGCGCGCGCGCAGCCAGCCGAATGGGAGGAGAGGAGGAGAAGAGCTCCCCGCCCGGCACTGGAGAAAGGTAAGTTTTAACCCCTTCCCTCTCCCCAGAGCCCGGCGGGAGGGGGTCCCTGAGGGTGAGGGCACCCTCAGGGCACTATAGTGCCAGGAAAAAGAGTGTGTTTTCCTGGCACTATAGTGGTCCTTTAAATTATGTCAATCATGTAAATTAACTAACCTAATCAGATGTTGTTTAGCAGATGGTAATGGCAACCTCAATATAATTTAGTGAAACATATATAAATGTAATGGAGATTGTTTAATTGCAACGTGTCAAACTTAACTGACTAAATCATCTGACACCAATGTTTTAATGTATTGACGTGATAATGTTGGACTTCAAGTAGGGGCAATCTTACCCAGCGGGAGAGAATTAAACGGACTCCAAACAATTTTGGCTCAAAGTGAAAGACAATAGACATTCCCCCTTCTATCAGGTAACAGTTTTATAGCTATCAGTTCCTTGTACTTACATACCCATAATTAATTACCAGAATAGTACATGATAAAAATGGTCAATGTTGTTAAAGATTCACGCAACCTAGCCGGATGGAACAGTAAATGCACGATACAACATATTGATGGAATAATGGAGAGGAACAAGGTATAGCAGGTGTAACGAGTGTACGTTTGTTTAACATTAGTAATTCCCCTATAAGGCGATCTTTGAAAATATTGTGCATTAAAGCGTTGTGATGGAAGGAAAATGGTGAAGGAACGAAAGATGTTAAAGGATTTCAGGACGTTTATTGTAAAAAATAGGGTTGATAATAACATATGAGTAGTCGAGTGAAGCGGTGGCCTGACGAGGCAAGGCGAGTAACCCCTTTATGGTGTTGCGTGGCCTTGTAGAGGCAGTAAATAGCAACATGAATTAAGCTTAATTAGTACCTGATAAATGTAAATTAATGGAGTAATAACCGGGTTGTAGTAAATGCTCTTGCGAGACCTGAAGTTGCTGGCCACATTCTTTTTGCAACATGTTATTAAACGGATTCACACAGGAGAAGCTGTGTATATCTGCATTCAGGCTGTGCCATTGATCACTGCATGCTGGTTTCTATAGAAACGTTGTAGGAGTCCCAGACAACGATTGGGAATACCTTAATACATATCTGTTAGTTATGAAATACATAGAGGATAAAGTAGTTATTAAGATCACTGACACCTTCCCACTGAAGCAGAATCAAGTGACATCGATCATTCTCTACAGTCACAGGGAAATATATGGCCAATACACTTTGTTAATTGAAGTTCATATGCATACATAATAGAACAATGTACTTGGACAGTGAAATATGTATTGCATAGATTGCCAGCATTGGTAACCAAATAGTCTCGTTCTTTTCATTAAAAATGGGATTTAAACAAGAAAGCCTCTTCATTGAAAAGGTAACAGACTGTCCTACAACTATAGTACGGGAGTTTTATAAAAGGAGGATTTACTTAGGAGAGAAAAAAAAAGCCGGTGTGTAAAGCTTGTGTTACTTCCAGGGCTGACAATCAGGAGTGGGATCCTGCAGGTGTTTCACCTCTAAATCCCACCGTCATGAATTGTTTAAAAACAAAAAGACATGTCGCATAGAAGGGCATTTCCGTGAGAAAAGGCTGTAAAATTGGACTTTACTTGTTTTGTTATTATGTATGAAATGATTCCAGTCAGAAGTGAATGTCAGGGTTTTGGATACAGAAGAGTGATCTAATCATTATTTGAAAAATGTCACAATATTGAGAAATATGATAGTAACCCATTAAAAGGTAACCCAGTGAAAGACTGCATTTTCCATCCTACAGTGAAACACCTACCACTCTCAGGTACTGACTGAAGCTGGAAGATACTCCACCTCCTGTATTCCTGGATTACTAACATTCTCATGTATTACTATAGATTTGTAACCATTTTACCTGTATTTTGTCTGTAGTTTGTAATATTCTGTGCATGCAGCATGTACTATAGTCATTTAATGTTTCTGACCAATATTTCATGTAGACAGTTATTAATATTTTTGGCGATAGAATTTGGTTGCTAAACTTTTCAATAATATAGAACACATGGATACTCTACCCCTCCCCCCCTCTTTACTCCTCCCCAGTTGTAAATACCTCCATATAACTGTTCAATCCCATTCTCTGTTCTTCAGGCCTCACTCAACTCAGTGAAAGACTGCATTTTTTTCACCCCACTTCCCACCCACCCTCCCCTCCTCCCGCCCACCCTCCCCTCCTCCCGCCCACCCAGGCTCCCCCTAAATATATTGCATGCTCCTCCAGCTGTTTGAGATTCTCACCCAATTACCTCTTCATTCCCCTAACGTCTTACCAATAGCTGCTTCTCTGTTAACTTGTTCAGCCATCACCTCCAAACTTCCCCTGCTACCTCTTGTCTCAAATCCCCATGGTATCCTTTAGATTGTAAGCTCACGGGCCATCTAGCCAAGCACTTTGTATAAAAGAGCTCCAATGGCTAGATATCAGCTTACGGGCAGGGCTCGCTTACCTCTTGTATTTGTCTATGTATATTGTACTTTTCTCCACTAATTGTACAGCGCTGCGGAATCTTTTGGCGCTTTAAAAATAGCAATAATAATAATAATAATAATACACATAAATTCAATGAAATATGCCGAATGGTGGGAATAGCCAAATTGAAACGCATAAAATGAATAAATTTGCCGAAATGTAGTGCGTTCGTATGTTTGAAACATGTAAGTGGTGAAATGATGAAAGTCGAACGGCGGGAATAGCCCGAACGCGGCTATTCCCGCCGATTACCTGGCATTCGGTAGTTAAAGTTTTGCGACAGTGCCGCTTGGCGGGAACGCAGCAAGGAATGACAGGACCGGAAGTGTGGGACGAGGGGAGGTGAACAGCGTGCGTATCCGGCAAGGTAGGAAGGGGGGAGTAGCGTTTATATAGGAACGCTAACTCCTCCCACAAATACAGGCCTTCGGCCTTAAACATATAAGAAAAATACGATATAAAAAATAAAAACAATATATGCATACACCCATCTACAAAAAGATAACCATTGGGAAATACTGTTGAGGGATCCAGTGTTAGGCAAGGTTTTACCAGGAAGAGCTCCGGTTATTTTTAGAAAAGCAAAAAACTTTAAAAGTATCTTAGCACCAAGTGAGGCACTCAAACACACACAAGGAAGTACCTTGGGAAATGCAAATAAAGGCTTTAATGCATGTAAAACACAAAGATTTTTTTAAAGGTAAAACAATTCCAGAGCACAGTAACTGGTAAAAAAATTCCGCATAGAGTCCAATATTAATTGCAAAACGAAAAACGTGGTCTACCTACTCCACTGCCCATGTGGAAAGCAGTATGTGGGTAGAACATGTAGAAAATTAAAAGAACATATTTTAGAACACCAAAACAATATCAGAAAAGATTCCAAAAAGCACATAGTCCCCATACACTGCAACTCATGCCGCAAATTCCATTGGAATTAATTCTATTTTGTAGGTTTAGAACAAGTAGAAAGTCATTGGAAAGGAGGTAACAGAACAAAAAAAATTAGCACAAAGAGAAACATATTGGATAGAGACTTTGAAAACTTTACAACCGGGAGGACTAAACGTAGATATTGATTTGTGGTGCTTTTTTGGTGCTTTGGTCGAAGTTTTATGGGGTCGACATTCTTTTTGTAGATGGGTGTGTGCATTTTTTATTTTTATTTTTTATATCGTATTTTTCACATATATATATGTATGTATACTTCTTAAAGTACGACCCCGTTCAGCTTGGTCCATGTCCTTTGGACTATCACTTGAAGTATCTTCATTCAATACCACTATTACTTCATCTGTAACAATACATTTGGGTATCTGCCGGAACACATTCTCAGTTTTTTTCATCTGGATATGAGTCCATCAAACTGAGATAAGTTAGAGGTTGAAAAATAAGTGGAATACCAATAACATTGCCAATAATAATATTTATCGGAACAATGCATGTATTAAATATTTTTTACATATATGAGGATTTATAAAATGTTTTTGCAAAAAAACTAATAGGAGAAATGTAATATAATAATATACATATAAATGATAATATCAACCTTCTCCAGATAAAAAAAATGAGAACTAACCAGTGATGCAATGCACTGCAGCTATACGCACATAATCTTGTATATTATTCATAAATCATATTAATTGTGTAGATTGTCCAGCTTTTTATGTTTTTTTTTTATATAAATATTTTTACATTCTTATTAGTATTCTTTAATTTGGTTTTTATGTATATGTACATTCTTACACCCACCCTTTCCTTTACTTTCCTATGATTCCCATGCTCTCCATATAAAACTATACATGAACTTAGAGCTTGACATTCTTTAATATCGCAAAGTGGAACGCAAGCTACACGGAGTCTCCAGAATCGGAAGTCCCCAACGAACTTAATGGAACGTAAACGTTGAACGCATGATGTAATTGCGTCACCACGTGGGGAAGCCGCGAACCCGGAAGTTGAAGAGATCAGTGGGAACACCTGAACGGAACGCAAGAGGCCAATAGGAAGAGATCTTCAGGGAAGAAATAATATATTTAAGGACTTATGTGGGGGTGGGTTTTGTATATTTGCACTTGTTTTTGATTGTCCCTGAGGAAGTCCCTACAACGGGATGACATGCGTTGGACAACTTTTTTATGCTGAAATCTTCTAATTTCCATGTGAGTGAATACATTCTTTTATACTATTGATTTGTACTGCCTGCTAACTGGATTTTCTATTTACTGTTTTTATACACCATCTGGAGAGAGAGATCTTCCTGATCCCTAGACTGGGCTCCAGCTACTTTAATACTGAATGCACATATACTTTTTACCATTGTGAGTGGCCATTTGTCACCTATTTAAATATTGTACACAAACATTTTTGCACTATGCTGTGTCATTTCTTCCCTATATAAGATCCACCCTATATCTATATTTATATTGTATTGCGAAGATTACTGTGAGGAAAATCTTCGGGTGTATATCCAATAATGAAGTGTATTTCTAAATTTTGAAGTTAAAACACTGCACTTAAAGCACTATTTTTAGGTGTGAAGGTCACTTTATTTATTTAATTAGATAGTTCCAATATGTACAGTATCACTTGATTTATTCGTTAAAATCAAATGCAAGTTGAGGAGCTCTCTCAACCTGCTTCCTGCCGGCATTGCAACCAGGCCCCACCACCAGAAATACTTTTCCTTTTTATTTACTATTAAAAATAACAATTTTTTTGTAGCAATTTTGTGTTTTATTTATAGGTACAATATAGCAGCAACCAGGATGTAATTCAGATATGTTTGTTGCTTATCTTGTAGTGCAACACTGTACTGGTTTTGATTATCTATGTATTTATATTGGGTATTAAGTACCAGGAGCAGTGACCACCAATGTTTTGGTGTGTTTACAACTTGAATTATGTATTAATGTAATTCCCAAATATTAGCAGCACACAAAGGTGTTCTCCACAAGAACTCTGTCAACCTTATGGGCAGCTAATGTGTGCTTATGTAGAGCAAATTTGTAGGTCAACAACCTGATCATTTGATCACACCTTTAGATAGTACTAGATGCAAGTACTTCTGCTAATATTAAGAAGAAAATAAGATACAGGAAGAAAATGTTCTGTCTTGACATCTTTTAGAGAGATTTATTGGCATCAAACCAAAAATGTGCGCCCTTCATTTAATCCATGTGGTCACATCTTATATATTGAAAGGATGCACACTCGACCCCTCTTTCTTTCCCCAACACTATTCAACTGATTTTCCCCCAACATTTTTGACAGATTTTTCAACTGACTTGCAAACTGTTATTTTTTGTGATTCTCTTAGGAGTTTTGAAAATAATTGGAATATTTACAAGCTCCTTGCCCACCAGAAACCAGCTGAAGTGAAGGTATGTACTGGCATGTATTGCTTACATTTAAAGTGAATGCACTATATATCACAAAGATATATCATAAAGATTTGCTCTCTTTTCTTACATTCCAGCGCTCTTTTGTACATGTTACTCACCAACCTCCAGCCCATCCACCACTCCTCCTGAGGTCTTCTTTGAGTTGCTTGGAATGCATCCCCACTCAGAGCAAATCTCGTCAGTGATGTTGGCACGCTTGCTTCATTGCCAGTGTGCTGGCGTCAGAATGGAGTGAATGGAACAGAATTTCCATAGCAACCACAACGCATATTTGAAGAGCAGAGGGACCTCCTGTTGGAGTTGTTTTCTGCTTTCCCTTGTCAGTCAATGACCCTGTAAGCCAAGGCATTGACTGACATCTAGAGTTAAACCTTTTTTCAATTTGGGTTTTCTCTTAATCTATACAATTGTTAGCAAAACTGTTAGCACAATGTATAGATAAAATTGTATGTTCAATCTATTGAGCATAAGTTGTTTGAAGCATGATGGATGCCCTTTAAAGGCAAACTATAGGCTAGGAAAACAAAAAAGTACCTTTTAGGTCTGGCTAGCAGTTTAGGGCTTTACATTTTGAGCCTGAGAATGATAATATATGTAAATTTATATTACTTTATCTTACTAACAATATAAAAAGTAATGGTTGTTAACATTGGGTGAACATATATTATACTATGTAGTGTTTTTCTGTACATTAAAACTTACAGCAAAAGTAAATTTCCTGTGTGATTCATAAAGTGTAACTAACATCTTATGCGATAATAAGAACTCATTTGCATCCTAAATATTTATTTCAGACACTCCAGCCTTTGATGTGTTGTGTTTGTTAATTGTCATGGTCAGCTTCACAGCTCATGCAACTTAATAAGCTACTTGTTAGTTTGGAATTCAATAAATAGAGCATATTGACTGAACGGAGAGGTTGGGAAATGATTTATTAACACAGCTTGACACATAAAATCATCAGTTTGGGGGGGTTGCCACGAACAGCGCAACAGATCAGATGTGCACAAGCGGCGCTCTGACATTGCCCTGCAAAATGTTATATTTGCCATTAAAATAGTGCACATATCGGGAGGCGGAGCCAGCGGCCATACTGTGAGGACGCATCTTCCTCGAGCTCCGAGAGCTACAAAAATAAACAGCATTTTTCCCCGGGAATTCACTCGCAGAACCCTGCAAAACGGTGCTACCAACAACGCTGAAGGCATGGGGCGACGCACCAAGAAATGTAAAGCGGAACGACCCCCCACAATGGCTGATATCGGCGAACTCCTGAGAAGGCCGCAAGCCGTGGGACGGCCAGAAATGGCGCCAATGTCCGACGGACTATCCTCCAGCGACGAAAACTCGGCAGATGGGGTGGACTACTACACTAAGGTACCTATCAGACCTGTACCCCCCAAGCCCTCACCGGCCGCGAACCTCCAGTCACGGGGGACATGTTGCGGAGCCTACTAGATGAGCTACGCCGAAACATAGCAACCGACATCAGGCAGTTCAGGGAGGAAATCAATGGAGTTTCAGCACGTCTGCAACACACGGAACTGAACTCCGCGGATCACGAGAACCGCATACAAACACTGGAGAGACAAGTGGCGGCCCTACAACAAAACCAGACACAAGCCAAAGAAACTATATCAGTACTAGAAGACAAAAGGTGCTGGAAAAATATAAAAATCAGAGGCCTGCCTGACACACTGGAGCCGGCGGAGTTCCCGCACTTATTCCGCAGGATGCTCAACGCTCTATTCCCCGCCAAACATGCCAAGGCGATGCCTCTAGACGGCTGGTACAGAATCCCCAAGCCAGCCACAGGCACCCAGAGCACTAGCAGGGACACTATTGTCCGATTCCAGCACAGCCAAGACCGACTGGCCTTCATGGCGGCCGTCCGCAACAGGTCACCATTACAATTTGAGGAACACTCATTAACATTTTACCCTGACTTATCCAGAGCTACCCTGGATTGGAGACGCACACTGCGCCCACTAACGAAGGATCTCGCTGCCCACAAAATACCATACCGATGGGGAGCGCCGAGAAGCCTAATCATCCTGAGGGAAAATGGCGACCTGAAAATTACCGATGCCGCTGAAATACCTGGTATAGTGCAGACGCTTGGACTACCTGAGCAACCAGCGGCAGCACCGTCTCAACCGACACCTTCCACTACCACTCACTGGGACCCGGCGAAGGTGCGCCCATTTGTACCCGCAGCCTTCCGAGGAAACCCATTGTCACCGTCAGGGTCATGAACAGCCCGCAGAACTCCACTATACAGAACATTCTGCGACTTAAGAACTTTTGTTTATTTTTCTATGCCTAGTTATTTCCATTTGCGTTAAAAGTTTATTATTATTGGCTAACATAAATACATAACCCCCCGAGAGGAGCTCCTAGGAGCACAGTATACGGCCTATATTATATATCCTCATTCTAGCTGCCTTCCAAAGCAACAGTCCAACCAGCTTCTACACACCTAACCTAAGTCTGGGGAGTTTATATTGTATGACTACTTCGCATCATCTAGACCACAGACGTGCCTGTTTAGCTTGTACAATCATTACCTATTTACAAATATAGTTAGATGTACCCACTCGCCTTCTGTGTACGAGGGTCGGGTGTCACATGACAACCCAGTGCTTAGTCTGCAACAGCGCGCTGGACATCGAGGAGCCCCCCTGCCATGACAGGTAAAAAGCAGGCAGGTGGCCATCCGTATGTGAGTGAGCAGCCTGTAGCGGAGAGCTGATATCCCACAGCTATTCTCCACTTAAGATCCCAGTGAGGCTCAGGAACAAGTATTATAGATCCACAGAATAGATCCAGCAGGTAAAACAATACAGCAATATCCCAACAGCACTCCCTATAACTGGACGACACACAGTATCAGGAGCAGAACTGACAATTTATTCCCACAATCTCCTTTTAAGACATTCTCCCATGCAAGGGAGGGATTTGCAATAATTAAGACAGGAGCCAATACAGTAATGGTTAACTCCCACACATCTCCTCCCCTCAGTGTGACACATAATCCCATTAATTGTACTGTACATTTACCCCAAACCTGGATGTACCCCTAAACCTTTACATAGCCTTAATATTAGGGTACCGCAAGGTAGCCCTGATCTGGGTGAAGAATATATCCAAAATTCACCCAGATCGGACCAGGGGTTTCGGGAATTAGATGGAGGGTGAAGTTTGACCGACCGCACACGAGGTGGTATCCGAAAAGGGTTCCATGTGTTTGGGCCCTGCGGTCGGTCTCCGTTCGGCAGTAAAAATACATAGCAATCTTTGCCATCCACGCTTAAATTTACCTGCATTACAGTTCCCTGGTTCGGTACTTTGTTTCTACCGAATGGGAGGTTGGTTGGTTCCTCCATTCAGTAGTTACGGAACTCTGGAGGTCTCAGCGGTGTTCGGTTGTTTGAGTGTCCGATTTGAGTTCCAGACACTCGACGACCAAACACCGCTGAGATTTTTATGCGTAAGATGGCCGCCGCGCGTGGTTCGTATACCGAATAGCAGCCACCCAGGCATTAACAATTAAGCTGCGGTTTGGGAGAAGTGTGAACGCCTAATGAGGCGCACACTTCTCACTGGGGTGGTCTGATGGTTCGGTAGTTTTATTCCCATGAAACTGCCGAACCCACATACGAAAATTACACATTTATTACAGATACATACGAATACAACAAAACGAATGCAGTCTTATGTGAAGATACAGGATAGGCTTAATACAATCCGCTACACAGCCTTAGCCTGTTTTTGTATCAATATGTGCCCCTGGGAGTCTGTGCATCTGCATGTGTATACATAACACCTGAGGCCGGTCCCCTTATGGAATTTAGGTGCGAGAGTTTTCTGGACGAATCAGGCAATTTACTCTCGTGTCCTTTCTTGCCACAATACATACACAGACCCTCACTCCTCCTGAATTGTCTCTTTGCTTCAGATAACCTAATAACCCCCAACTGTATAGGTTCCGGTTCGGCAGCTACTATAGGGGCTAACAACAGGGTTGGAGAAGCGGGAGCGAGAAAAGTGGTATTTTTTCTAGGTCTGTTTCTGATCCTTTCCCTTTCTCCTAGCCTGTTATCTATCTGCATCATATATGTTATATACTCGTTAAGTTTTTCTGACAGCAACCTCATCAAGTCCCTGGCAACAACCTCATCAAGAATGGTATCGGACAGGTCTTCAGTGAAAGCGGTGACGAGGCAACGGTTTGTCCAATTCACCTCTGAGGCAACGGTACAAAACTCAATAGCATAATCCGCAAGAGAGCGATTGCCCTTACCTTTTTTTTCGCTCCACAATACGCACTTTCTCCCCCCCCCCCCCCCAAAAAGTGAGAGGAAATGTCTGTGCGTCTTATGGAGCAAATGTAAAGCTTTACTTACCTGTATTGTAGCGTGGGCTGGCAGAACAGCGCGCACTGTGGTACAGGAACTTAAATTTCAGTTTCTGGTTTCTGGCCGGAATGAAAGGAAGTGCGCACTCAGTGTGCACACTTCCTTTCAGTCTGGCCGGAAACTGAATTTAAGTTCCTGTACCGTGGTGCGCGCGGTTTTGCCGGTCCATGCTACAATACAGGTAAGTAAAGCTTCACATTCGCTCCATAAGACGCACAGACATTTCGCCTCACTTTTGGGGGGGGAAAAGTGCGTCTTATGGAGCGAAAAATACGGTAAGGGCAATCGCTCTTTTGCTGATTATGCAATTGAGTTTTGCACCCCCAGTCTCTACAGTTTTGTACCCTTGCCTCAGGTTCTGGCCATGATTTGCCGCAACTTAGGTAAGTTTAGTCTTTTGTTTAAGTGACCGCACCAATCGGGTGCGGCCACGTGGTGCCGGGGGCTGTGACAGTGTGTCAGTGCTTGCATATGTATGTGTGTATCTGCGTATGTGTCTGTATCTGGATGTTTGTCTGTGTATGTGGCATGTTGCTTGTCAGTCTGCCCATCCACACTGTAGGGATGTGCAAATGGTAGATTCCAAGCTAGAAAAGCATTGTGGGACTTGTACGGCAGATGGCGATCTACCTTTTGGTCAGAGAGGTTATAGTCGTCACCAAAGGTATTGCGCCATTATATAATATATAGTGATGTCCCGAACGGTTCGCTGGCGAATAGTTCCTGGCGAACATCGCTTGTAAGCGTTCGCCACGGCGGGCTAACATATGCGATGTTCGGTCCGCCCCCTATTAATTTACTAATACTAAGTAAAAATTACTTAGTATTAGTAAATTGTGCCCCTACTCGCAATACCGCGAGTAGGGGCATGTCTATTAAACAGTGAGCAGCCTGCGGCTGCTCACTGTTAAAAAAAAAAAAAAAAAAGGTGGGGGCCCTAAAAATAACAATAAAGGGGGGACCTATTGTCCCCCCCGGCCCCCACCCCTGAGCGGTGGGTGGGGGCCCTAAATACAAAGGGCGGGGACCCTAGTCACCCCTCCCCCCCCCCAAAAAAAAAAATGATCTACCTACCTACCCCCCTCACCCTAAAAATAATGAGGGGGGGACCTTTAACTAAAAACCTGTAAAAAGAAATAGATAAAAACAACTTACCATTCGATGTTTTCTTTCTTCTACAATCTTCTTTTTTCAGCCCCAAAAAAGGCCAAATAAAAATCCATAATAACCGACGCAATTAAAAAAAAAAAAAACGACCGCACAAAAAAATAATCCATCTTCACTCATGGAGGGCCCTGCGCAGACTGAGCTCTGCAGGACGGGGGAAGGCTTATAAAGCCTTGCCACGCCCTGCAATTAGGCTAAGAACACTCTGATTGGCTGGTTTAAGCCAATCAGAGTGCTCTTTGTCATTTTACACAGCGTGGGAAAATTCCAAAGAACTTTCCCACACGTGTAAAATGACACAGAGCACTGTGATTGGATGGCTTGAAATCCATCCAATCACAGTGCTCTGTGTCATTTTACATAGCGTGGGAAAGTTCTTTGGAATTTTCCCACGCTGTGTAAAATGACAAAGAGCACTCTGATTGGCTTAAACCAGCCAATCAGAGTGTTCTTAGCCGAATTGCAGGGCGTGTCAAGGCTTTATAAGCCTTCCCCCGTCCTGCAGAGCTCAGTCTGCGCAGGGCCCTCCATGAGTGAAGATGGATTATTTTTTTGTGCGGTCGTTTTTTGGGGTTTTTTTTTTAATTACGTCGGTTATTATGGTTTTTTATTTGGCCTTTTTTGGGGCTGAAAAAAGAAGATTGTAGAAGAAAGAAAACATCGAATGGTAAGTTGTTTTTATCTATTTTTTTTTTTTACAGGTTTTTAGTTAAAGGTCCCCCCTCATTATTTTTAGAGTGAGGGGGGTAGGTAGGGAGATCATTTTTTTTGGGGGGGGGGAGGGGTGACTAGGGCCCCCACCCAACGCTCAGGGGTGGGTGCCGGGGGGGGACAATAGGTCCCCCCCTAATTGTTATTTTTAGGGCCCCCACCCGCCGCTCAGGGGTGGGGGCCGGGGGGGACAATAGGCCCCCCCCTAATTGTTAATTTTAGGGCCCCCACCCGCCGCTCAGGGGTGGGGGCCGGGGGGGACAATAGGCCCCCCCCTTATTGTTAATTTTAGGGCCCCCACCCGCCGCTCAGGGGTGGGGGCCGGGGGGGACAATAGGTCCCCCCCCTTATTGTTAATTTTAGGGCCCACACCCGCCGCCCAGGGGTGGGGGCCGGAGAGGGGGAGGACAGTAGGTCCCCCCCTCATTATCTTTATGGCCCCCACCCGAACCCAGGGGTGGGGGCCGGAGGGGGGAAGGAGAGTAGGTCTCCTCCCCCCCCCCCCCCTTCAACCACTATTGTGGTTAGAAAGAGTCCCTGTGGGTTTTAAAATTCACCTGCATATTGAAGGCTATGGCGGTTCGCACGGTTCGCCGGTTCGCGAGCATTTGCGGACGTTCGCGTCCGCCGTTCGCGAACCGAAAATGTTATGTTCGCGACATCACTAATAATATATGATAAATCTGTATTGCGAGGTGGCACTGTGATATAACTGCAACTGGCTCTCAAGAACTATGTTCGAGAGGACATTCTCTGCTTTTGTTTTTTGTCTAAATTCCCATACCCATGCTCTTCATTAATGTCTTGCTTGTCGAATATTACTATACAATGTTAATGTTGTACAATGTGTGCACAAACCGAAATTAAATACAATGTAAAAAAAGCACACAAAAAAAAAATCAGTTTGTACCAGCGTGGCAAAGTTCAGGTCATATTAAGCCAGGAATCTCGATTTAACCCCTTAAGGACGAATGACGGACCTGGTCCGTCATGGCGGGGAAACCGTTAACGACGAATGTCGAACCAGGTACGTAATGCGGTAAAGTTAACCCCAGATCGCGGCGATCACGGGGTTAACGCTCCTCTGGTCTGGGAGCACCCGATCGCGCTGCCCCTGCAGCAGTGATCACTTTGACAGGTTGTCAGAGCGAGCACATGTGCTGCAGGGACTCACGATCCGCCTCCCTGCTCTTCCAGGTTCAGTGTGAAGTGCAGGGAGATGGATCAACAGTGTTCTTCTCCCTGTGTAAAAGAAAATAAATAAAGATAATTTAAAATCCTACCCCCATTTACCCATTTTAAATAAAAATTAACCCCTTCTCTGCTAATTGATCACTGACTACAGTGATCAATTGGCAGGGACTACATTTTACTGTGATCTGATTTATTTTTAACCCCTGAGGGTCAACTTTTATTTATTGTAACCCTCAGGGGTTAATTTTACTTTATTAATAAATTAAAATGATATATTTAGCTAGCTGGGGTGGGTGGAAGTTAGTGGGGAATTGGAGTTAGGCTAGCTAGGGGTTAACGTAAAAAAAAAAAAAAGTTTAAAAAAATGTTTTGATAAAAAAAAAAATTAAAAGTAAAAAAAATCCCACCTTCCTTTACCCAGTCCTCATAAAAATTAACCCCTTCCCTGCCAGTTGATCACTACCTACAGTGATCAAAATACAGTATGATCCGATTTTTTTTTTTAATTTTATTTTTTTTTATTAACCCCTTAGGGTTAACTTATTTTGGTGTTTTTTTTTAACCCTCAGGGGTTCAATTTATTTAATTCATTAATTTTAAATATTTTAAAATGATATATTTTGCTAGCTGGTGTGGGTGGGCGTTATGGGGAATTGACGGTTAGTGTTGCTTACTGCTAGTTAGCGGTTAACGGTAAAAAAAAGAAAAGCTTGTAAAAAATTTAAATCTGTAAAAAAAAAAAAAGCTTTACAAAAGTTTAGGAAAGTTTAAAAAAATTAATAAGCAAAAAAAAGTTTAAAAACTAATTTTAAGAAGTAAAAAAAAGTTTTGAAAAGTTAAAAAATACATTTAAAAATACTCATTACCACTACACCTGGAACAAACTAGAGAAAAAATGATCCCACGCTAAGGTTCAAAATACACCTTTTGAATTACCCCAGGGTGTATTTAATAAATAGTATGTGTTTGTGGGGTAGTTTCAATAACCAACCATCTAAACTACAGAACATGGACACGAAATACCCTGTGATGTCTTCTTTAAGAAATGGTATTGCTTTATGGGGTATTTGGATTATGTAGCCTGGTAAAATATTCTAAAATGGGACATGGACACAGCGTAAACCTTCAAAGTTTGTAAAAAAAAAAACGCAATGGATGTGTCTCAAATGTGCCCCTTCAACATCCACATATACCTGGCAAAGGTACATACGGGGATATTGCTGTACTCAGGCGACATAGCTGATCAACATATGTAGTATTATACAGTCGTAGCACACATAAGGTTTGCAAAATATACTGTGCAAACTCACTTTGTGTGTCAAAAAGGCAGAAACAACACTTATTACCACTACACTTGGTACAAGCTAGCAGAAAAATTATCCCACGCTAAGGTTCAAAATATGCCTTTTGAAATAATACCCTGGGATGTCTTCTTTAAGAAATGGTATGGCTTTATGGTGTAGTTGTAATATGTAGCCTGCTCAAGTGCTCCAAAATGGGAGCCATGAAAATTCACACTTAAAAACCTGAACTTGCCACGTCTCTTTTACAGCACTGTAACTTCACAAAATAGTGTCTAGGTCATACATTGGGCATATTGTTTTACTCATAAGGTGTAACTGAGTATAATTTGGGAATTTTTATGACTGTGGTACATATTGCGTAAGAATTACCTATATGTAAAAATTAAATTTTCCCTCACCTCACCACACACATTGACATAAATTGCTGAAAAAATGGTGACAAGTTAAGGCACAATATACACCATATAATATACCCTGCGGTGTCTGCTTTATTAAATGAAAGCCCTTTGTGGGGTTATTTGAACAGTCACACTGCTATAATACCCTAAAATGAGACATAGGCCCGTCAAATCCATCTACGAATCCATCTAACTATAGAAACTGAAATAGCCTTGTCTCTTATATGGCACTGTAGCTTTACAGAACAGTGCCAAAGGCATACAATGGGGGTGTCGTTATACTCAGCAGATGTAGCTGAACACAATATGGGGTTCTGTGCAGGAATAGCACACACCAGCTTTATGAAATACACATTACAAAAACCTTGTTATATGTGTATATGCCAAAATAGAGAAAACAAACACAATTTTACCCCAATATTTAGCAGAGATTGGCGATGAAATGGCTACATAAAAAGTGTCAAACTAACCTTAGGTAAATAACCTTTGATGTCTACTTTATATAGATATATATGTTTGTGTGGCAATTTTGTTTTCTGTGGTGGCTACTAAACATACCAAATTCTAAAATTGTTGCAAATTAAATTGTATTTTAGTCCTTATGTTTTGTGATCTGTAGCTTTCAAAATTAGCTGAAATCCTATACACATGATGTACTCTATAAATCAAGACACATAAATGAATTTTTTAATTACTTTTTAAAAATGTTTTATTATTTTTAATTACTTTTAATTATGCACACGCCAAAACTGTGAATTATTGTTTTTTTCCCCATTTTTTGGCATTTTTATATAATTAATGAGAATGTATCTATGTATATATGACATCAAAATCACCCCTTAAGGACCAAACTTCTGGAATAAAAGGGAATCATTACATGTAATACATGTCATGTGTCCTTAAGGGGTTAAAGCCCAGTTTTCCCTCTAAAAAACGATGTATAATATGTGTTGGTGCAATAAATGACAGAGATGCAAATTGCATTTGAATACAAACAGCAAAACAATGCAAAAATGGCTGTCCTTAAGCTTAAGACTAGCTTCTGAAGTTGTGTCCTTAAGGGGTTAAGATGTGGTGTTAAGGCCAACAGGACAGTCAAAACAAGAGAATTAGTGGAAGATCTGCATGAACTTAAAAGAACAGTCCAAGCATGCAGTAATGGTTATGGTGCCAGAAGTGTCCTGGCGCCATCCAATCGTGAGTAGTGAACAGAATAGTTTGATAGTTTAGAATAGTTTGTTTAGAATAGTTTGATTTACCCAAGATCTGCCTAACGCTGCTTATCCACCTCCATTACGTCAAACAGAGAGGTTCTAATTGACGCTCTTCGCCAGTAATATATCTCTGTACTGCAGGCTTAGCTCAGGAGAGCTAACGGCAAGCTCCTACTTCCAGATTTCCATCTGAAATAGTGCTCGGTGCACACCAGGGAAAACAGTCTGCACCTTCAGGGATCATGAGGGAGACTTACATGTGGTCTGATAGCATCTGCTGGAGATGCACTTCACAGGCTCCCTTCACTCTCTGAGAGGTGTTCTGGACCGACTTTGCAAAGACATCCCCTGTGCCAGAGGCTGGTGACCTGTCCTATGGGGTGTAAGAGACAAAAATCTTGAAATAAATAATTCCCTTCCTATGCATTGGTTAGTGGCAAATTTCTTCAAAATTACCTTGTTGTATTTTTATACCTGGATATATAGATTTAACTACTGTTATTAACAACTCTTTAAAACAATTATATAGTCGTTAATGGGATTTTACTATCTTGTAAACATCATATTATTTATTTTTATTACCTGCAGAGTAATTTCGGCATGGCAATTTTAAATGTTGGTGCACCTGCTGCGGGAATGAATGCTGCTGTTCGATCAGCAGTACGAGTTGGGATTTCACATGGACATACGGTGTACGTTGTAAATGATGGGTTTGAGGGCTTGGCAAAAGGACAGGTAATATATTTTATTCAGTAAATGACCTCTTTTAAAACATTTTGTAAATGCAGCACAGTAGTATTTATTATTGTATGATTATATATTCTAAGTGAACCTGTTCATTTAGTCTCCATTAGGCTGTCTCTGGTTCTTGATCAAATCATTTATTTTTGTTGTGCATTAGATAAACAACAGTTAAGTATTCATGACATTAGTTATTAACTTAGTGGATAATCTATATATCAACCTAACAATGACGAACGATGTGCACATTTTTATAGTATAACATGATGTAATAAAGGCCTAAGTAGAAGAAACGGCTATCTTGCATTCAATGAGGTTATTGTATCCATGGGAGCATGATGAAAGGCCTGTACATAACAAATAACATGGTTGTGTAACCTGAGGGGTATCAAGTGGGTGTTTGTGTAGGGGACTGAACTTGACCAGGTGTCTTGGCTCGGCAGGTTCTCGGAATCGGGAGCTAAATTGAGTGCATAGCCGAGGGGAGGTGGAACAAAAAGTAAAATAAAATATAATATGCATTTACTTAAGATTAAAAGAATGATTAAAATAGTGTTAAAAAGGGAAGACCCTTGTGGGAAGGATCTTATTTTACCCTCTGCTTAAGCCTTTGTCCTATCTAAGCCGCCCTCCAGCTCGCCCTGTCGTACCTGGGGAGTCGAGAGTTGTAGCTGGGGTGGGGGCGAGAGTGCTCTTCGGGTCCCAAGGCGTGTGTTAAAGGGGCAGCTCTCTGGGTATTTACCTACGAACGGCGAGTTTTGGAGGTGTTAAGTGTGTGTGTCTTCCAATTGGATGTGAGGAGTAGCCCTGTGGAATGGATCAAAATGACCTTTTTCCGTGGTTTTGGGTGACCGTGGCCACTTGAGTCGTTGGATCAAACCATTTTTTAATTTTTTTTTATTAAATAGTTTTCAAGTTCACAAAGTACATTCGTATGACATGATATACATTGTACAGATTTGTACAGAAGTGAAGTAACTTAGTTAAGCTGTGATACATACAACCAGTATTTTGTACGATTATGAACAATTTTTAATTTTTATGAGTTAACCGGGGGGGTTGGGGAGAGGGGGAAGTGGGGATATAGGTAGAGAGAGCCAGGTTTGGAGTTCTATGCGTTCCGGCAGTGTGAGTGGTTCGGCTTGAGCCGCTTGGGGCAGTCACCGCCCTCTTTGGTGTGAGTAGTTGGTATAGTTGTTGGCCTGGTGCGACCTATCTCGGTGTCTTACATTCATCAAACGTTTTACATTTGTCGTACAATTATCCTGGCATGAGCCAGTCTAGTTTTATGAGCTCGGCTGGCGAGACTTCAAAGCAGATTCAATCCTTGTGGGTGTTAGGCCATGGCCCCTGAAGGTGTCCCACTGCTGCCAGGCTTTACTCCAAAAAGTCGCCTTAGTTGGCAGAGCTGCTCTGCATGAGGATTCATAAAATTTGGTTGATTCAATTAGATCTAAACACTGTGTTAATGTAGGTGCTTCCAGTTTTTACATGATTTGCTTATCATGGCTAAAGCTGCTATGTTAATCTGGCAGATCACATATTTTGTCGCTTTGGTTAATTTTGGTGGGTAGTTATGTAATAACAGACAATCTGGTGTGTTAGGTAGGGTGATTCCTGTGCTGCTATAGATCAGCGAGGCTATCGCTGTCCAGTACGGCAGTAGTAGTTTACATGTCCACCAGATATGGAGCATGGAGCCTGTCTCCACCGCGCATCTCCAGCATTTATTTGCTACTGCCGGATATATTTGTTTTAGGCGTGTGGGCACCAAATACCATCGGTATAATATTTTCCGTGATAATTCGGTGTGGTTTGCGCGAAGTGTTAGTTGTTTGGGGGTGCTAAATATCTTTCGCCAGGTTTTGTCTGGGAAGGACCGACCAAGGTCTTTTTCCCATGCTTCCACAAAGGGATATCTGATATTTAATTTGTGTGTTAGTATACTTGAATACAACATGGAGAACGTTTTATGCGCTGGCGTTAGTCGAAGTAAGGTTCGCTCGAAGCTCGTCAGCCGATGCTCATTTACATTATCATCCTCTGTCACGTAATGTTGTTTTAACCATGATGTAATTTGTAGGTATGAGAATTCGGCTACTGTTGGAAGGTTGTATTGCTGTTGCATTTCTAGATATGTCAGTAAGCGAGTACCTTGGTAAAACTGATATAGGGAATAGATCCCGTGTCGCTCCCAGATTTTGTAATTTAGGTCAGGGATTAGTGAGCCTAAGGACGAAATCAGCATGGCCTTCGAGTATTGGATGTCTGAACAGCATTTGTGTTTGTTCCTGTCCCATATGTGGATTGTTGTTTCTGTGGTTGGTAACATTGGTACTTTCTTAGGTCTGATATGTTTAGGGGACCACATTATGGATAGGATTGTGTTTGGGTGCATTATGTCTTGTTCTATCTTCACCCACTGCGGTGTTTTCCCATGAGTGTGGATTGGTATTATGCTATTTGCGATGGCGGCTTGGTAGTAGAAATGTATGTTTGGTGCATTCATCCCTCCATCAGTAGTTTTTTGGTATAATATCTGCGCTCTAACTCTCGGTACCTTGTGTGCCCATATAAATTTGTTAAGTATCCGCTGCGCTTCCTTAAAATAAGTGTTAGGCAGGAGTATAGGCAGCGTGCGGAAGAGATGCTGAAATTTAGGGACGATGACCATTTTTATGGCCGCCAGCCTGCCTGTCCATGAGACATACTTCTTGTGCCAACTATCAAGAGTCGCCCTTACTTCCTTCAGCAACCTTAGATAATTTGCTTTGTATATACTTGGTTTGCTAGGTGTAAAGGCCACTCCCAGGAATGTAAGGGTGTCGGATGTCCAGGCAAAGCTATGCTGGGATTGCAAGGTTAATAGCTCTTTTCGTGGCATATCGATTCCCATAGCTTGTGTTTTATTGATATTGAGTTTATAATAGGAACATCTACCGTACTCCTGCAGGATATTTAAAAAAGTTAGAATGGATTCCTGCGGTTGCGTGAGTGTAAGAAGAACATCATCGGCAAATAGTGTTAGTTTATATTCATTGTTTTTGATGCGTATTCCGTGTATATCTGGATTGTTCCTAATTAGTGTTGTGAGCGGTTCCAGGGCAAGCACATATAATAGAGGGGAGAGGGGGCATCCATTAGATATGTGGAATGGGGCAGACGTGAATCCCCCTCCCGCCACCTTAGCTGTCGGGTTGCTGTATAGCGCCTGGACTGCTGATATAAACTCCTGTGGGAAGCCATATTTTTGCAGTACCGCTAATAAGAAGGGCCAGTGCAGCCTGTCAAATGCCTTTTCAGCATCAAGTGACAGGAATACACCGCTTCCTCCCCGCAATGATTGCATCAAGTTGAGCACCTTGCGCGTTCCATCACTACCTTGTCGACCCCGCACAAATCCGACCTGGTCATCGTGTACAATCAGTGGGAGAATTGTTGATAGTCGGTTCGCATATATCTTTGCAAATATCTTTACGTCCGTGTTTAAGAGGGAAATCGGGCACAGGTTTTGCCCCTTGTTTGGAATTTTCCCCGGTTTGGGGAGGGTCGTGACGTGTGCCATAAGCATCTCTGCGGGTGCCTTCCCTTTTAAGCTCATTACTGTGAAGGTTTTTAATAGTTGTGGGACCAGTGTATGTGCGTATGTCTTGTAATATATGTTTGGGAGTCCGTCCGGTCCTGGCGACTTCCCAGGGGGGAGTGCCAGTATCGTTTAAACTATCTCCTGCTCTGTTATGGGGGCCTGGAGTATGTCTATGTGAGTCTCTGCGAGAGTTGGCATTGTGATTTTAGCTAAAAAGTTATCTATGTCCGTTTTTGTGGGTTGGTACGTATGGGCATCCTCTTTCAGGTTGTATAATTTTGAGTAATATTTTGCCAATTCATCCACTATGTCCTGGGGGTTATATAGTTTATTTCCTGCATTGTCCAGTATGTAGGTGATCTTTGTGTGTCCTTGTTTGAGTCTTAGTTTCGTAGCTAGCAGTTTGCCTGTTTTGTTATTCTGGTGGTATTCACATATTTTCAGTCTTTGCATTAGGTATGTTGTTTTGGCCATGGCCATGTCATTTAGTCTTTTAGTAAGGTCGGTAATAGTTGTAAGGAGGGCGTTGTTAGGTCGGATGTAGTGTTGTGCTGTGGCATCTCTGAGATCACGTAGTAATGCCACCTGTTCTTTGTGTGCTTGTTTTTTAAGGTATGAGGCTTTGCTTAGAAATAGGCCGCGCATGACTGCTTTATGGGCCTGCCACACCATCATGGGGGACGTCCCTTTATTGTCATTATTTGTAAAGTATTCGGTGAGTGCCGTGTGTGTTTCAGTACGGAATGTTTCGCCCTCAATAATGATTCATTAAGTCTCCAGGGGGCAAAGCCCTTGGACACAAATTGCGTTGTTATGGTTAGGAGATTTGGTGCATGATCTGACCATAGAATGTCGCCGATCTCACTGTGGGTCACCTTCTTCAGAAGGGGGCCTGTAGTCAAAATGTGGTCTATTCTCGAATGCGTTTTATGCGCCTGTGAGTAGTGGGTATATGAGCGGTCAGAGGGGTGTAATGCCCTCCAGGTGTCATACAGGCCAAACTCAAGTATTAGTTTGGTCATGGATTGTCATTGTGGCTTAAGGTGAAGGTGTCTAGAAGATGATGCGTGCAAGGACGTGTCTAATTTATGGTCTAGCGTGTGATTAAGGTCTCCGCATATCATCGTGAGATCTGTTCTAATGGGGTTCAGCTTGGATAAAACTTTGTGTAGGAAGTTTCTTTGTTTGGAATTAGGACTATATACATTCACTATTGTGTAGGTGACGTCATTGATTGTGCATAAAATCATATCTACCTTGGCTATCGGTTATGAGTTTGAGTAATTCAAATTACAGGGATTTGTGGATGAGTATGGAGACGCCTCTGGCTTTAGAGGTGTGTGCCGCATGAAATTGCGTCGGGTATTCCCTGGTGCCAAATGTGGGGACTCTGAGTTTAACAAAATGCGTTTCTTGTAGGCAGACAATGTCTGCGGAAGCTCTTCTAGTAATTTGCGTCGTTTATGGGGGGTGTTGAGGCCCCGAGTGTTCTGGGAGTAAATTTTCATATGAGGGCTTGCTAATGTAGGTGAGTGGTGTGTCAAAGCCATGTTCGTGTTGCGTTTGAGGGTTGCAGCCAGCGAGGGTCTTGCCATTTGTTTGGTCGAGGTCTATTGTCGGAATCGGTTGTTAGGGTCGTATTCCTAAGCTCTCCATAGGTGCGGGAAATAAACTTGGGGGAGTGGGGAGGGAGGGTTGGGTCATCAAACAACCCGGTGGTGGTGAAGGTTAATCTATACAAGTTGCCCCGCCATGGGGGAATGGTGCCTATGGCGTGCACCACGGGGTGTCCGTATCTGACATACAGTTTGCGTGGCTACTCGGGCTCGATGTGGATATAGACTAGGGAGTGGTAGTGGCTAAACCTCAGTGTGGGTGACCACATGCAATACAGAACATTAGGCGGTAGAATAACTCAGTAACAGTGAACAGTAAAACATATCAAACATAACATTTGGTGAGTTGGTTGGTATCATGGGTGGCAAGGTGACCAGCCCCAACTGTATCTTAGCGGATGCTATATGCAAACATCTGTTATAGTCCCATGTGTCTGGGTCGTCTGCCCCCCGAAGGTGAAGAGTGTCTATCACCAGACCATTGTTCCCCCATCCCTGCCCCGCTTGTGTGCGCCCTCGCCAAGAGGGAGCAGAGGGCCGCGGTTACACCCACCCCACTTCAGGCGGGTGGTCTGCGCGGCCCACCGGTCCCCCGGGCCTGACGCACTGCATTATCAACTTACATGCCCTCACCACAAAATTAATAGTGGGCTTGGACAGGTGCTATGTCATGGGTCATACTAATGATCAATAGGTCATGGTGTACTAGGTTGGTTGGGTCTATGCAGATGGGAGTACTACATGTTTCGCTAGGGTTGCAATACTTGCGTAAGTCGGCAACCGGGAAAGTTCACAGTTGGTCTGGGTTTTCCCCGTGTTTCCGCTCCACCTATGCCATCTCCCACTCTCGGGTAAGCTTGGTAGGTGAGGCAGGCAGTGTCTTTAAGATTGACAGCTTGAGGCCCCAAGCTTGTAGAGATTTGATGCCTTCTTCTGGTAAATGCAGGATCGTGAGTGTCCCATTTCTCATAATAAGCAGTTTGGTAGGATACCCCAAGCGGTATCTGATGTTATGTTCCCGAAGGGTAGTTGTCACCCGCTGGGAGGTTTTCCTTCTGCGTAGGGTTGCTGCTGACAGGTCTGCGAAGATTTTCACCCCCACGTAATCGGTTGGTAGGGTTGCTGTGCGGCTATTCTTAAGGATGATTTCTTTCACATGATAATGTGCGCGTAACAAGTGTTAATAATGTGCCGACTCCGCCAAGTGTTTGGGTCGTGGAACCCTATGGACCCGGTCCAGTAGGAGCATGTCAGCTGGCACGTCGGGGGCCACTGCATGCAGAAGGACGCGGGTGTATCGTGGCAGATCATCCGGCGGGATAGTCTCCGGAACTCCTCTCAATCGGAGGTTGTTTCGCCTGGATCTGTCCTCTGCATCCATTGTTTTCATTTCTAATGCTTCAACCTGTTGCTTTAATTGTTGCACGTGGTCTGCCAGGTCATTGTGTGTCGTTGCATATTCGGCCATTTTGGTCTCTGTGTGGGCAGTTCTGTTTCCCAAATCTAAGATGTCTTTGCGCAGGGTATCTACACTAGTTTTTCCAGGAGTGTATCAGCTTGTGTGAAAGGGCGTCCAGGGCTTCATATAAGTGGTGCCTGGTGATTGTGTCACCCTGTGTGGTCTCTCCTGATTGGGGTGGTATATTGCCTTCATCTGACGATCCTCCGCCATCTTGCAATGCAGCTCGCATGGTCTGTGCGGGTGCACTTGATTTCTGGCCGAAAAACTTCAGCTTGGCTTCTTTGGACGCGGTTTTCCTGTTCTTGCTTTGAGACATGTTTGTTTTTAGAGGTGAGTAGTGAGGTTTAGCTTCTTAATGCCGCTAATGTGTCGAGCCCTTTCGCCGGAGCAAAGATTCACGCGTCCATCTTGCTCGGCGGTTAGCCACGCCCCCCGGATCAAACCATTTTTAAGTGAAATTGATATTGTTAATATGGAAGTGGAACATCCACATTACAAATTACAATTGGGGAGGCAAGACTCCTGACGCTTCCTGGGCTCCCACTTTTGGTCCAATCTCTCAAACCAGGGTCTGACCTAGAAGCAGGCCAGTGTGCGCACAGCTTAATGGCACCATAACCACTACATCACCATGAAGTGGTTTTGGTACCAAGTCTGCTCCTGCAATACAAAAGGTTTAAAATACAAAATAAAAAATAAGCTTATGATACTGTATAGACAAATGTTGAATAAGCATGTCACAATGCTAGTAAGCCTGTTATAGTTCGGGTCATTTATTTATTCCAAGTAATATTTTCAATTCATTTTAAAATTGAATTGTAAAATACAGTACTCTACATTCATTTTCTTTATGAAAGTCCTTCAGAGCTTGACTTGAATGTAGTAGGGATGACTCGAATCATACATCTCTATGGTTTATATTCAGAATTGTTGTTCGTTTGATTTTCCTTTGTTCAAATCCAATTTACTTATATTTAGAAAGTAATGTTCACTATTGTTCGTTTTTTTTTTTTAGATTACAGAAATAAGTTGGTTTGGAGTTGCTGGCTGGCTTGGCCGGGGTGGTTCAATGTTGGGGACTAAACGGTATGTACCAAGGAAAATATATCTAAAAAGTAAGAGCAATGAAACAGATTTTGATGTGTATTGCAGGTTTTATGGTAGTGGTTTATAAATGCAGGGTTTATGGCAGTGGTTTACAAATGCAGGGTTTATACTGTTTTATTGGGTCCCCAATAGTCAGACTCAACATATACATCCAGGTTACTACCCAGAAGTAGCTTCAATAGTTACAATGTTAGCTTAGAGCTTTTAGTACCATAAGCTGCCTGTTGTAGTTCTACATGAATGGAGTATGATTTGTTGGTACATGCAAGGGTTTGGTTTTGGGGTGGAGCGCAGGAGTCTTCCTTTTTATATAATTGCAAGCTCACAAACCCACATATGCAAAGTTGTTTTGCAAATATTTTTTGTTTTTTCCATTCATGGAATTTCCAGTATTTATTTATAAATATTATTTCTCTTTTTAAGTGAAATATAAACTCTGTTTTAATTGTAACTTTTTAACCCACAACTGTATTACAAAAATTAGAAACAGTAGTTGTTAAGTAATATCACCAGTCTGCATATACCAGAGATTTCAAGTTGTAGTACAGTACAGCTTTTGAATTTCTATAGTGGAAAGCAGAAAACAAACTACAACTCTAAGACACCCATGGTGTACCGATAAACCATGCTCTGCATTAATTTGTAGCATTATCCCCCAGAATTTGTAGCATTATCCCCCATTATCCCCAGGAATGGCGCACCCCCCGACTACTTAGTTCTAGAGACATCTGACAGGGTCCTTTATGCAAGACACAGGCTCCCCCCGTAGCCACCCCCTCCCTCCCCCCAATCATGACCTGTTGGTCGCGACATAACAGCCTCACACTGGACTGACCATGCAGACGCAAGGAATAACCCCAGGGGGACAGCCGAACTAACGACATAGGACCTACCAATAACCCGTCATGCCGAGCAGAACACCCGGACCCTGACCCACACCCCACTACAACGTGACCTTACAGAACGTTAATTGAGGATGCTTAGCTACCGACATCAGATTAGAATCAGGTGGGAAACGGACATCTCACTGAGTACGCCACACACTGTATCACGAATACTAGATACTGAGTTCCTGCAATTCTGCAGGCAAACACACTTGACATTGTTGGTTCTACCACCCCAGACTAGACCTGTGTAGACCTAGACCACTGGGGGTCTGATTTCTGTGGCTGCCCTAGCCCAACTAGGAGGCGGTACGGTCTTGAACTCTATCCAGTTACACAGGAACCCCGACTACCGGAGGCCTCCCGGGTCAGACCAGCACCGGACGCGGAACATACCACACACCTCCTGGTCATAAGACCCCAGACATTTGGGTGTCAAAACTCTCTTCTTACCTTACCTTAACCACACATCCCCCCCCCTCCCTAACAGCTCTCGGGGTGCGCACGGGCAAGTCTGATCACCGTAGGATCTGCACGCGCAACCACACTTACACAATGGCCTATACAGCCGCACCCCTTCGCATCCTAACACAGAACTGTCGAGACCTGAACAGGCCTGAGAAGCGTTTGCATCTTCTACGGGAACTTAAAAGTAAACAGGTCACGATAGCACTGCTGCAAGAAACGCACCTCAAACCGACAGATACACACAGATTAAAAGATAGACACTACCCAGCCAACTACCATAGCACCCACCCTGCTGCGTGAAAGGCAGGGGTAGCGATACTCATAGCCGCTAACACCCAATTCAACCAGACCGACCAAATCGCAGACCCGAATGGTAGATTTCTCTTTATCAAGGGCATGGTATCACGGAAAACCTACACATTCGCCACAATCTATGCATCGAACGCAAAACAGGCAACGTTTTTTACGCAAGACGATTCACCAACTGGCAACATTTACGGAAGGAACGCTTATCATAGGAGGGGACTTAAACGCACCGCTTGACCCACTAATCAACTCATCAACCTGCTGTGCCCAAATCGCGATCAGGGCAATAAGGAAGACCCTGCGAGATCTGAGACTAGAAGACGCATGGAGAGCCTTACACCCGACAGTTCGGGTTTATACGCACTACTCAGCCATACACAGCATAAGCGGACACAACTAGAGGAGCAATATCGCTCTCTATTAGAAGCCCGCCGGCAGCTAGCAGAACTGGTAGCCCGCAAACACCACAGAGCGACACAGAGGTCCAAAGCCTTTTTCTACATCCACGCTAATAAAAGTGGGAGGCTACTAGCCCGTATGATCCGAAACCAACAGGCATGCACTGCGAACAACCAAGGGCACCTTCACACAATTCCTGGAGGAGATAGCCAACGAATTTTCCACGTATTACCAATGATTGTATAATACCTCACCAATGACATCCGACACTCAACGCGCAGAACTGATAGAGGCTACAACACAATACTTACAAAGATTTTGACCGGACGGTCGTACATCAGAGGAGGCGGACCTACTGGAAGCCCCAATAACCACGGAAGAAATACAAGCGGCGATTAAGGCAGCGAAAAGGGGGAAAGCGCCGGGACTGAATGGACTCTCGGCGGGATATTCTGAAATTCTGAACCCACACCTAACGGCTGCCCTCAATCAACTCCAGAAGGGGGACAAATTCCACCAGGAAAGCCACAATCACTGTGATACCCAAACCTGGTAAAAACCCTGAAAGCTGCAGTAATTATCGGCCAATATCACTCCTTAACGCGGATGTGAAACTCTTCACCAAAGTCATCGCGACAAGACTACAAAAGTACGTGCCACGACTAATCCACCCTGACCAAACAGGTTTCGTACCAGGCCGAGAAGCCAGGGACTGCACCCTGCGGGCGTTTACCATACAGGCATTGGCCCTTAAAGAGAGAGCAGATCTACTAATGCTCTCCACAGATGCCGAAAAGGCATTTGATCGGGTAACGTGGAGCTTCATGATGGCAACATTGCATAAGGTTGGCCTGGAGAGAGGAATGATTGCCTGGATAGAGGAGCTCTACACTGTCCCTAGTGCCAGGGTACGGGTAAATGGAGCACTCACAGACCGCTTTACCATCCACAACGGCACCAGGCAAGGCTGCCCGCTGTCGCCACTCCTGTTCGCCCTTACACTGGAACCATTCCTGGACAGAATACGGCAAACACCAGAGATCCAGTGGTTTAGACACAAGGACCAGGAACATTAGGTAGCTGCATATGCAGACGATATGCTCTTTTTCGTAGAAAGTCCAATGCCGGCACTGATGGAGGAATTCGACACCTACGGACGGATATCGGGGCTGAAGCTAAATCAAACTAAATGCGAACTCCTGAATGTGGCAACCCCAACGGCAGTGAGAGAACGGATCAAGCGCAGATACCCCTTCCATTGGTGCACAGAACAGATGCGCTATCTGGGAATTTGGATCCCCAGCAACCCGAAAGAGCTATATACCAGGAACTACACTCCCCTCCTACGCACGATACTGCTGGATCTGAAAAACTGGAACTATGACCACATATCATGGCAAAGACGTATAGCAGTGATTAAAATGAACATCCTGCCACGGCTGCTCTATTGCTTCAGCACTATTCCATGGCACATACCCCCGGACTTCTTTGCGACACTCAAAACGGCGGTAATAAAATACGTCTGGAGAGGAGAGTGTCACGTATTCGTCCGCTTATAGAAATGTGGTTAATGACATTTATTGTCCACACAGGAAAAGTTGTGCCGAGCAGCAACCTAATCCACAGAAGGGTTAATGCTGAGCAGCAATTGTGCAAATGAAACCTGGTGTCACGTATTCATCCGCTTACAGAAATGTGGTTAGTGACATTTACTATCCACACAGGAAAAGGTGTGCCGAGCAGCAACCTAATCCACAGAAGGGTTAATGCTGAACAGCAATTATGCAAATGAAACCTGGTAACGGACTTTGGGGTCAAAGGCCGGTTACAGCCTATCAGAACTAAAGGAGGGTTATTTAGGCCCAGTTCTCAGCCTGCTCAGTGCCCTGTCGTGGTTTCCCTTGTGGTTGTCAGAGAGCCCGTTCCTGTTATCAGTTTTCTACCTGGTTTTTGACTTTGGCTTTGTTTATTGACTTCTCTATATTCTGGTATCCTGACTCCTGGCTTTCCTCATCGCTGCGTCCCTTTCTGTGTTCCCTGACCTCGGCTAGTATTTTTGACTATTCTATGTACGTTAAATCCGGCCATTCTAAGGACCGGTAATACGTTACTTATTTGTTGTCCGTGCCATACAGTTCTACGTGCTGGATCAAACAGTAATCCTGACAAAGAGAGAGGACGACACAGCTATGACAAATTATGCCTGCCCAAAGCCTGGGGTGGACTAGCACAATCAGACTTTCGCAAATACTTCCAGGCAACGGTTCTGCAGCGAATTCGGGAATGGCAGACGGCGTCCGAAAACAAACTATGGGCAGCCCTAGACAGAGAAAGCACAAACAGGGCTCTCCGCATGTATATCTGGCAAGGCTCGGGAAACGCGGCACAAAAATTGGGCAACAAATCACCCATTGTACAAATGCTAAAGATGTGGACATTCCTGAGAAGGAATCAACACATTTCCCCCCAACTGAGTCCCTTGATTCCGATAACATACAACAGTGAGCTAGGTGGGGGACTACACCGGTCCGCCTGGCCAATAGAAGGAGATGGAGACTACATACCGCTGACCGAGGCCCTGAGCAATACAGGTCTGAGAAGCCTACGAGAGTGGAGCACAGCAACACAACAGACCTTGATGCACATATTTCACTACGCACAACTGAGGCACTTTTACTACAACCAGCCCAACAGGGAAGCGGTGCACAGGGAGAAGACATGGTTCGAACACCTATGTGTGACCAACACTGACGTGGAGTATCAATCAAGCAGAGTATCAATCATCTATCAGCAGCTGATCACAGGAGACCACAAGAGGAAAAATGCGTTTAAGAGGCAATGGGAAGAGCTGACCGATAGGATATGCACGGAGGCACAATGGAAACAGATATTAATACTACAGCACAAAAGCTCCATAAGCACGAGGTATCAAGAGGTCAACTTCAAGTTGATCTCTCAGTGGTACAGGACTCCCTCTCTACTACACAGAATATTTAAGGGAGATGCGAAATCCAAACCGGACTGCACGCTGATTAAGCCATACTGGGAAGACATAAAAAGGGAAGTGACAACAATCTTGGGAGAAATACCAGAATTTAACATAGAAATGGCTCTACTACACTACACTGAAAGGTCGATAGCCCAATACAAACGATCGATACTAAGACACCTGCTTAACGCAGCAAAGGCATCAATACCAGCCAGATGGAAACAAACCCAACCATTCACCATGGCAGAATGGCTACAGAGAGTTGAGGAGATACACACAGCAGAGGCCTGATACGCAGAACTACTAGGGAGAGGCACCAAGCATGTCGACATCTGGACCCCATGATATGTCTATCTCTCACACCACTGAACTTAGGGAGGCACAGGAACACAACACCGCACCTAGGGAACCGAGATGCCCGGGCGCACCTCGACACATGTCCTCCTCACCCCACCCCCCTTTCCTAAGTTCCCCTCCCCCTTCACCCTCCCCATTTTCTTCACATTAATTTCCAAGGGATTCCACAAAAACAGTATAACTTATGTTCGGGAAGGCCGGAGCCGGGAGGAACCCTAATACTCTGATACACAATATCTAGACATGACATGAAGCAAAATAGACATGCTATAACGCCATAGGCAAAGGCCGAAAGGACAGAGGCAAGGACAGGGACAGGACCATAGAGACCCAGACTCCAAGACATAACCCACACATAGACTGATGAGAGGACAGGAGATTGGCAGCCACTCTATGGCAAATACGGGCGACTAGATGCGAATACAACTCGCATATGAACAACGAGATACACATAAGCAAAGTCAGACTCCCTAGAAGACGACAGATAGGAACACAAGCATGACAAAACCAGAAAGAGGCTTATTTTGCACAATAGGATGCATAGTTCACTTACGGAACTTAAACACGCTTATTTAGACGAAATAGTTAAGAATGTAACATAATGCATCAAAATGTCATTTAATCACACTTCTCAGAGTCTCACTGACTGCTATATGAAAGCGGACATACCCAAAAAAAAGACTAGTGGACAAATTGGGAAAGCTGACACGCCGCAGCAAGCGACCCCACTAGACGGGACCACACACGATCTGACACATTGACGGGAGGTACAGAGCTCACACATCCCAAATCGGACCATCAACGAATACACACAAGACGCACAGACAATATCCGCATCAAGTTTAACTTTGCCCAGGTTTAACAAAGTAAGAAGGGCAACACAAAGCCTTAATACAATAATTTCATGAACACCAAATTAGCCTCAGCGGCCGACTCAGTACAGAAATACGAATCGGGTGAACCCCGAAAACAGACAGCACTATGTGCAAGATTGCACAGCCACCCTCAATGTCAATTGTCAACTCCAACACACACCTAGTTGCACGCCACAATTTTTGTGAAACTTCACGTAACTATGAAAGCCACTACCGATGAAAGAGATATAATGTAAAATTGTATAATTGAAATTGAACTTGTTTAACGGTAATTATTGCTCCTACCCTTCCCTACCACTCTTTATTTCTGTACCCGAATTGAACTTGAAATAAAAATTGTCAAATTTAAAAAAAACATTTTTGTAGAATAATCTCCTAATTGCTATTGAAAATAAAGAGAGCATAATAATTCACTTACACTTACACTTTTCCATGCAGGACAGTAGGGGAGAGAGATAAAATGAACTAAATCCTCAAGTGTGTTTTGATCTCTTATGACCAAGAGGAAGAGAACATTGAGCTTCAGATCATGTAACAGTAGTATTATGATTTTTTAGTTCCTTAAAAATAATTTTTATACTTTCTAGAATAGTTGAAGAAATTTAAAAAAATCATTATGTATTTTTATATATTCTTTTTTTTTAGAACTCTTCCAAAGACTTGCATGCTGCAGATTGTGGAGAATGTTAGAAAATATAATATTCATGCCCTTCTGGTTATTGGTGGATTTGAGGTAAAATGGAAATTGTAAATACAATTTATATATATTTGTTGTCATTATATTGAATAGTCCTGGAGAATATTGTGTTTGTTTTTTGGGAGGCTGGTGGGTTTGGATTTGTACAAAATGTTTACTAAATGTTGTCTTTTTTTTCTTTGAATAATAATACTTAATTATATTTCTCTAGTTTTCAGGTACATTCTAAAGCCTTGATGTTTCTAATTACCTATATTCCTTTTATGAATCTTGGAAAGGTTGTCTTGCTGGAAACTGACCCTTTGTCTGAGATGCTGGGTCTATTGAATAGCTTAGGATTTGACATTTTCCACTCTGTTTGAAATGTTTTAAAAGATGGCTTCTTTCACTTTCCAGGCTTATGAAGGAGTGTTACAGCTTGTTGAAGCAAGGGGGCAATATGAAGAACTTTGCATTGTCATGTGTGTAATTCCAGCAACCATTAGTAACAATGTACCTGGGACTGACTTCAGCATTGGTTCTGATACTGCCGTTAACGCAGCTATGGAGGTATCACATGTCTTTCTTGAAAACAAATCCACGAAAAAAGAATTGCCTGGTTTTACAAAGCATATGTTGAAAATTTGCTGGATGGCCATGATCTCATCCAAGCTTATTCACTAAACACTAGATTTTGTCCAAATGGACAAAATTCTGTGCAAATGGCCAAATCCTAATTGGAATGGAAGTAATATTTACCCACTGCCAGCACTAGCAGTCAGAGGGCAAATAGTTAAAAACCCTAGGTAGCACAAGGGATAATCATGTGGCAGCTGACTAGCACATTAAAAAGTGCAGAATGAAAAAGACCCCTCCAAATAATACTCCAAGGGAGGTTTTAAACCCCTATTTGCCTAACTTCCAGGAGGTGGTATATCTGCTAAGCATATAAACTAGCAATTGCTGCTCAGTCATTAGAAAGTCCACATATCATGAGGGACGAGGCCTGCGATATAACCGTTGAGACCTGACCCTCTGTGGGCATCAGGTTAGGTACTTTAAATTAAATAATGGAGGTTGGAAAGATTTACCACCACTCTGCCTAAAAGCCTGTGGCTAGTGAATGTGGACAGTTTAAAAAAAAAAAAAAAATGAATGGGGTCACCATAATCCTTCCCACCTTTTGTCATCGGATGTGGGTTAGTTTTAAAAGGTGCTAGCCATTAGAAAAGAGGTACCCTACCTACTCCCCCTCACTTTAGTAATAGTTAAGTGAGTCAATAAATCCAATATTGTAAGTTAAAAAAACCCTTTAAAAAAGACTTCTTTCTTCCTAAATCATCTCCAAAAAAATCAAAATAAAAAATAAAATTATGTTGTTACCAATGAAAATGTTTTAAAACGTACCAAACTGCAGAGTAAAAATATAATAAATAAAAGGACGAAAAAAGTATGCTAACTAATAACAGTGATCTGACAGACAAGTCATGAGAATATTCCCAAGCAAGTCTTGTGAAAAGAAATTCATAGCTTTCTTGCAAAATACGGACATTGTTAAATAGCGTGCTGCCATACTGCTCTGGATGGTTTTACCCCTTTCGGTACGGGGCCATTCCGAGTTTATTGTATAACCCTGATTTAAGATCTTACATTAGTACTTCTTTTTTATAGAGCTGTGACCGCATCAAACAGTCTGCTTCAGGAACAAAGCGCCGTGTGTTTATTGTGGAGACCATGGGTGGGTACTGTGGCTACCTTGCTACAGTGACCGCAATTGCTGTTGGTGCAGACGCTGCTTACATATTTGAGGATAAGTTCAATATTCATGATCTGAAGGTACAGGAAAACATTTTTCTTTTCACAATATAAATATTTCTTAAAGTGAAAGGTATTTTGCTTCATGTTTGTTTTATAAGATCATTGTGTTTAACTTGTGTCAAGTTGTCAGAAGAAAAAGGTGGTCCAGGCACTCATAAATTCAAGCAACTTTATTGGACCTGAACAGACCTTGCAACAGTTCAGCCCACAACAGGGCCTTTGTCAAGCTCGACAGAGGCCCTGTTGTGGGCCGAAACGTTGCAATGTCTGTTCATGTACAATAAAACTGCTTGAACTGATAGTGTTCCTGGACCACCTTTTTCTTGTGACGATATGACATTGAGAGTTTGCCAGCCCTTGTTCAAGAGCACCCTATTGCTGTTTAGATGAGTGTGACTTCCTTTTCTATTCTAACTTGTGTTAAGGTCCTAATGCATCAAATGTGCATCCATACTTAGTGGCTTTTTTTGCTGCCAGGTTTGCATGGTATTTAACCACATATACTTTCACAGCACCTAATGTAAAAATATATTGTATATTAGCTAAATACAGTGCTTTAACAAGGTAGTGAAGCAGAAATTGTCAAGTCGCAGTGTATATTTAGTGAAGATTGCTGCGGTGTTCTGGATTTTATAGCAATAAGGCCCCAGCACTCGGTAGTTTCAGAAGCAATATGATTTTTATTCAGCCATCCAAAATGACAGACGTTTCAACATGTGTGTCTTTATCAAGGCATGGCTTGATAAAGACACACATTGTGTCAAGCCATGGCTTGATAAAAAAAAACATATAGTGTTGAAACATTGCATCTCACTTTAGATTGCAGAATAAAACTCACATTGCACCTGCAATTACCAAGTACTGAAACCTTATTACTTAGATTTACCTTTGGATCCCTGGATCAGGAACCTTTACTTAGGGGACATGCACCAAACATTTTGGAGCTGGACTAGTTCCCTAGCTGTTAGAGATCCTTCCTGGGTCATGGCTGCCTAAAATGCATCCAAACATTCAGTATCTCCTCCCTCTGCATGCAGACACTGAACTTTCCTCATAGAGATTCATTGATTCAATTCATCTCTATGAGGAGATGCTGATTGACCAGGGCTGTGTTTGAATCATGGTGGCTCTGCCCGTGATCTGCCTCTGTCAGTCTCTGCCAATCCTATGGGGAAGCACTGTGATTGGATCAGGCTACCACTTCTGATGATGTCAGCAGACTACTTGTTTTTTTTAGGCAAACAGCATGCAGATCTACATCTTCTGGCTTGAATACTATATTTATGGAGGGACGAGGGGCCCAGGGGGGCTAGATTATGGTTTTAACGCTATAGGGTCAGGAATACATGTTTGTGTTCCTGACCCTATAGTGATCCTTTAAAATTAATATGCACTCAATATGAATCCTAGTGCTGCACTGCGATGATATTCGGGATATAGAGCAATGCCACAAAAATAGTTATTAACTTTGGTTATTTAATTGCATGATATGGCAGAGAAGTAACAATACAGGGTAAAAAGAAAAGGGGAAGAAAAAGACTTCACATGTTTTTGTGCTGTACAGTCCTTATCAATGGGGATGGATAGAGCTGCAGAATTACATTTATTTTCTACATTTAATTATTCCTTGCATATAATATGTATTTTTAAAAGTTTTATACAATCAGAGTAACATGACCCATTACGGCTCGTGCTGTTGATAATTCTCCTTGCTTAAGGATATGTGCAGGTAGAATCCACACAGATGATTCTTTATGGTGCACTAATTATTTTTATTAATTTTAATTATTTTTTTGTGTGACAAGCTTATTAAGAAAGCAAGGCAGGAATAAATATGAATAATTAGTAAATTAAAAATCCTAGCACATGCTAATATTTCCACTTGTTGCTGAATTACAACAAATTTGAATATTTTAATTAAAAAAAAAAGATAATTTTGCAACACCAGCTCTAACTGTTTATGTACATGCCATATCTTCTTTAGTCTTCTTTACTTGTTTGTGTGCATTAATTGCAGTTTTGGAAAGGAGAAACAATTCCTCTCCTAATGCAGTACCATCACAATTAGTACCATCATATATTCCTAAATATGCATCACTTCATAAAAAATATTAATGCATCAAAGAGCAATTTAAAATTAGTATTCTCAATATGGAGGAAAGAGTGCTGTGATTTTTGTCACTGGATTTTATATAATCTACATTTGTATTACTTTCAGTCAAATGTGGAACACTTAACCGATAAAATGAAGACCGATATTCAAAGAGGACTTGTGCTTAGGTAACTATTGGAATCGTTCTCACACAAATTTTTGGCAGATGTCAATTACTAATATGTGCTTTAATTGTGGCTTGTTTATCCTGAACAATACACTGAACAAAATTATAAATGCAACACTTTTGGTTTTGCCCCCATTTTTCATGAGCTGAACTCAAAGATCTAAGACTTTTTCTATGTACACAAATATTGTTCACAAATCTGTCTAATCTGTGTTAGTGAGCACTACTCTTTTGCCGAGATAATCCATCCACTTCACAGACGTGGCATATCAAGATGCTGATTAGACTGCATGTTTATTGCAAAGGTGTGCCTTAGGCTGGCCACAATAAAATGTGCAGTTTTATTACACGGCACAATGCCACAAATGTCGCACGTTTTGAGGGAGCGTGCAATTGGCATGCTGACTGCAAGAATGTCCACCAGAGCTGTTGCCCGTGAATTGAATGTTCATTTCTCTACCATAAGCCGTCTCCAAAGGGGTTTCAGAGAATTTGGCAGTACATCCAACGGGCCTCACAACCGCAGACCACGTGTAACCACACCAACCCAGGACCTCCACATCCAGCATCTTCACCTCCAATATCGCCTGAGATCAGCCACCCGGACAGCTTCTGCAACCATCGGTTTGCATAACGAAATAATTTCTGCACAAACTGTCAGAAACAGTCTCAGGGAAGCTCATTGGGGTCTCGACCTGACTAACCGACTTGAGTGGGCAAATGCTCACATTCAATGGAGCCTGACACTTTGAAGAGGTGTTCTCTTCACGAGTGAATCACCGTTTTCACTGTCCATGGCAGACGGCGTGTTTGGCGTTGTTTGGGTGAGCGGTTTGCTGATGTCAACGTTGTGGATCGCGTGGCCCATGGTGGCGGTGGGGTTATGGTATGGGCAGATGTATGTTGTGGACATCGAACATAGGTGCATTTTATTGATTGCATTTTGAATGCACAGAGATACCATGACGAGATACTGAGGCCCATTGTCGTGCCATTCATCCACGATCATCACCTCATGTTGCAGCATGATAATGCACAGCCCCATTTTGCAAGGATCTGTACACAATTCCTGGAAGCTGAAAACATCCCAGTTCTTGCATGGCCAGTATACTCACAGGACATGTCACCCATTGAGCATGTTTGGAATGCTCTGGATCGGCGTATTCCAGGTCCTGTTCAGCAACTTCGCACAGCCATTGAAGAGGAGTGGACCAACATTCCACAGGCCACAATCAACAACCTGATCCACTCTATGTGAAGGAGATGTGTTGCACTGCGTGAGACAAATGGTGGTCACACCAGATACGGACTGGTGTTTGGACCCCCTCCAATACCGTAAAACCACATTTTAGAGTGGCCTTTGATTGTGGCCAGCCTAAGGCACACCTGTGCAATAATCATGCTGTCTTAACAGCATCTTGATATGCCACACCTGTGAGGTGGATGGATTATCTCGGCAAAGGAAAAATGCTCACTAACACAGATTAGACAGATTTGTGAACAATATTTGAGAGAAATAGGCCTTTTGTGTACATAGAAAAAGATCTTTTCAGCTCATGAAAAATG
This sequence comes from Pelobates fuscus, assembly GCF_036172605.1. Lineage (NCBI taxonomy): Eukaryota > Metazoa > Chordata > Amphibia > Anura > Pelobatidae > Pelobates > Pelobates fuscus. The sequence goes on along the minus strand of NC_086324.1, from coordinate 101,661,641 downwards.
GGGGCAAAAACAAAAGTGTTGTGTTAATAATTTAGTTCAGGGTAGAAACTCCAAGGTTAAACGTGTTACCAATTACAAACGGTTATGGCCTTCTTTATGTCACTCTCTATAAAAAAATGTGAATGTGAAAATGTATACAGTAATTCATCACAGTAATGCCAGTAGCGTAGTCCTGAAATATGCTCCCACCCGTAGCCGGATGTATTGGGCACCCAGTTTGCACTTATATGTCGAAGATGAATATGACTACCATTGGAAAATGAAAAAATGTGTATTTATGTGAGATGCTAGCTCAAATGGCAGATTTTGCTTGCCTTCGTTTGGATAAACATAAAGATGTAAAGCCTATTAAGAAAAAAAACCTGTTTTTTCACTGTGTTTGTTTGTTCACTGTCCCTAATTTTTCAATGGCTTAATGAAGGACAGATTGGCATGCAGGAAAATATATGTAATCATAAATGTGTATATTGGGGTTTTGGAAGAAAAAAAACTTCATAGTGTTTAAGTTCTGTAGATCCAAGGTCCTGGATACTTTTTTTTGCATGATCAGAATATTCAAGGATGTAATTTATATGTATGTGAACAGGTTGTTGTTCCAAAGAGAAATATTATTGACATTATAGTATCAGGAAGGAATTTCCCCCCTTTTTGTGACATACAGTGGTGTTTTTTGCCTTCTTTTAGAACACTGGAATAAGAAAATGGGTTTCAAGATTGAACTTGATGGACTTTAGTATTTTTTAACCTAGACTTCAATGTAACTGAATTAAATTATTATTATGTTATTATTTATATAGCGCCATCAAATTCTGCAGTGCTGTACAATGGGTGGACGAATGGACATGTAGTTGTAACCAGACAAGTTGGACACACAGGAACAGAGGGGTTGAGGGCCCTGCTCAATAAGCTGACATGCTAGAGGGAGTGGGTGCAGCCTTTCGAGAAGTCTTGAAGGCGAGCATCAGAGGTGGGAGTACGGACAGAATATAGACGTAAGTCTTCAGCAGATCGTAAGAGCCTAGACGGGACATACTTGTGTAGTAGGGAGGATAGATAGGTGGGAGCAGCATTATGTAGAGATTTGAAAGCAAGAACCAGAATTTTAAAAATAATTGGTACAGCCAAACAGGAAAAATATACGAACAGCTTACACTCCTGGCAGTCACACTGTAACAGCATACAATCCAATTCCCCCCCCCCCCCCCAAGAACGAGACAACACTTTGTTTGAGGATCAAGCAGAACTGATTTACTGGGGCTACCTGCCCGGCTTTTATGCAGGTCTCCCACCTGCTGGACACTCCCCTAGGGGACCAGATGGAAGACTGGGAAACATATTGGACATTGACCAATCACAAGCTTACAATTACACAATGCATCACAATCTCTCCTCTCTGTCCTGGAGATAATTGGGAAGTAATCCAATTATCTCCAAGGACAGAGGCAAAACTCCATTAATCACATGGCAGACAAAGGACAATAAAAGACATAAAATTACATACTGTTACATTTATCACGTATAACATACACATTCTACATATCCCCAGATAACTTAGATCAGAGCGCACATTACTACCGGTTGGCGCTCAGATCACATACATACAGTTCAATCGCCATGGAGCCAAAGTCTTTCATATAGTCTTTCAGTATACGGCTGGGGTAGCATGGTTTAAACAGTAAAGTACTGAATGGACCGGTGTTCGGATAATTGACTGCAGGTAGGAGAAGGGAGGTCACCGGCTCAGCGGTGTTCGTGACTTTAACAGTCCGCAGAAAGGCACGAACCAGCCTTTCTGCAGGGAAAAAGAACAGTGTTAAACATATGGGGTCATAGTCTAAAGGGAGCAGGCGAGCAACCAGGCTCCTCCAGTGGCCAGTGGTGAGGTTGGTTCTGCCACACATACTACATACCATAACCACTTCATCTTATTCCATCCCATGAATACATAAATCTAAATAAACCCACCAATCTTTATGAGAAGCATTGCGAGCTCAAAGACCTCAGCATTTTTCTTTTTTCTTTTTCTTTTTCTTTTTTAGTGCTATTATTGAACTAGTGAGGGGGGGACCAGAAATTGCGGAGATGGGGACAGAGACAATCTAGTTTAGGAGAAGAATATTATGCCTGCAAGGGAGAATATTTCTATGGTTTTTGCTTTATCCTAAACCAAACCCTAGCAACAGTTTTAGAAAGATTCCCTCTGCTGATGTTAGCAGAGCAATTATCTTTTTTCTTTTTTTCTTTTTTAATTCTTTACTCAGGTCATTCCACAAGAGGTGAACACATTCATATTACATTAAAGTGTCTCATACAGAGGGCGGCCTGATAATTGGTACAGAGCAAATACAGGGTTACATGTGGAATGAGTTTTTGTGATAAAATTGAAATAACAAAAGTAAATAAATAAATAAGTGCCCCATGGGTTAAAGTGCTCCACAGGTACACCCCCTCCAGAGATGTAGGATGGTAGTCATATCTGGAGAGGGGAGAGGGGGTAAAGAAGCTTCTTGTGTAGCACCACCTGAAATAACGATCTGTGTGTGGGTATGTGGGTAGGTCATGTGGCATGTGTTCCACGTAAGTAGCCATGCGGCTTTCATATAATTATAGGCATACAACCCAGGCACATAGAAGTAACAAAAAGTAACACAAAGATAAAACAGAACAGTCGCTATATAACATTAAATGCGTAATAAATCGTGGTGGTGGTAATTGAAGCACCCTTGGGGTGGGCATGGATCTCTTCTCCGCCGTCCGGGGGTCATCAAGTGGTATCTGTTCCTGAAGGAACATGCCAAGATGCTCTGCCACCCAGTTTTATTATCTTTGTCCGGCGCCTTCTCGCTACCCTACTGCCACTCAAACAGGCAAAGTGAAGTAGGTCAGCACGGCCTATAGCCTCAGGGACCCCTCTGATTTTTACATTGTATCTGCGTCTCATATCTTCCATTGATTCAACCTTCTCTGCTGTAACATGCTGTTGTTGTTGTTGGAGGTCCGCCACCTACTTTTCTACCGCAGTGAGTCAGGAATCTTGTGTGCTTGTTGAGGCTTCTAAGAGCGTGAGCCTGGTGGTGGCGCCTTCTATATCGTCTTTAAAGTAGGCCATGTCAGCGTTTAGGTTATGTCTGAGTTCGGCAAGCATGCTTTTAAGTAGAGCCACTGTGACTGGTTCGCCTGCTGGGGACTTCTTGGTGCTGGGTTCAGGTGTCGGACTCAGAAAAGTCCCTTCTCTGGGATCAAAAGAGGCACCCTCCGAGGAAACAGTTAATCCGTTGTACCCCAGCACCATTTTCTCCCATGCGGCCCTCTGCGAGTTCCACAGAAGATTGCCTATATCACGGCTGGTGGGGTTTAATGGGCTTTTTAGTTTTCCGACCCATGCGTGCCTCCAAGCCAGGGAGGGTATTGAGTGCTCGAATTCCTCCTCAAAATTTAGATTCTCTTGCTGTTTTGGGCAGAGGGAATCCCTTGCTGACATCATCATAGCCTAGCACTGCTCAGTCTCTGCAGCTGGTGATTATGCTGCTGGGGGCTTGCAGAGAAACCCATTCAGGGTCTCCTTCGACATTGCAGGTTTCCCTCTATCAGAGGAAATACCTAGCAATGTCTGAAATTATGTAACTTGGTCAGCCACAGTAATTTAAAAGGATTTTATTTAGCACTCATTTTGAGTGGTGCATACAGCTCATTTGTTGGTCTGGGGCCATATAACCATCCGCAGGGGATTTAAATCCCTTATTAACGAGCTGTATCATACGGCTTATTTATCAGTCTGACACCACTAAATCTAGTCCTAGCTTTGCCAACAGAAAAATTGTTCTTGTTGGTAAAATTCTGCATGATTGAATTATTCAGTTATGTGTCCTTTAGGGTGGGTCAACTAAGGAACTAAAAACACTATAGAAGCCCAGACCACTTCATCTGATTGGATTTGTCTGGGTGCCATGCCCCTGTCCTCTTAACATTGAAGTGTAAAGCATTGCAGTTTCAGAGAATGTTTACATTGCAGGGGAAAGAACCTCTAGTGGCTGTCTTGAAGGATATTGCTTGGCTTTTCATGGAGTTTAACTCCATGAAACAACGTGGGACATCCTTTTGCTTTGCATGAGGACATCCAGCATCTTCAAAATCCCCATAGGAAAGCAGTAAATCTGGGTAAAGCATTCTGTTTAATGGAAGCCACAGCTGGCATTTTATGCAAGTCCCCAAGCAAGGTGTACGCCCACATGGACCTTGTTGGGGACAGGGACACAAACTTAACAACCAATAACAGCAAGGTTAGAAAGTGTGACAATCCCAATACAAACATACAATCCCTCCTCTCTGCCTGGGAGATAATTGAGGCAGATACTGCATTAACCTAATTATCTCCAGGCAGAAAAAAACACATAATTTACAAAACCCCAAAAGTACCCCAAAAACACACAAAATCCCCACAATTATGTCACCACCTGATAGCCCTGATCTGGGTGACCAACATATCCAAGAATCGCCCAGAACAGTTCAGGGATTCAGGAATTCTATGGAAGTACCATTTTGACCGACTGCACGCATGGTTTCATGCCCAGAACAGTTCCAGAGAATCAGGCTGTGTGGCCAGTTTACTTAATGATTCGAAATACCGAACATAGCCGCTCGTGGATAATGTCATAATGTGTCTCTTGTTCGTGGGTTTCTTTGTACCGAACGGCGTTCGACTCCCGTTCGAATAGCCGAACCTCCATGGAAGGTAAAAGTTTAGCGGTGTTCGTGCCGTTGAGTGTCCGATTTGAGTTCCATGCACTCGACTACCAAACACCGCTGGATGCGTTTGACTAAACAAGATGGCTGCCACCACGTGTTCGAATGGCACTTCGAATGGCTTCAGAAGTTCGGTAGTTCAAAGTGCCACTTCGAAAGTTCAAAGTGTGGCCATACAGGTTTAAAAAGGGCACACACAGTGGTTCTGACCAGGATTTGACACGGGCCATAGTCACAGGGTAGGAGGCTGGCAAACAGGCCCCTCCAAAAGCCAGTGACAAAGGTTACTTTCGTCACATGGACATTGTAATTTGAGTGTTTATTTAAGGCTGTTAGAAATTAACATTCTATAATTAAAGTATAGGGCCTGATCACTGATCCCATAATGGTAAAAGTGCTGTTGAAAAGTATTGGAGTGATGGGATTGTGATCACGTCAACATAGTTAACAGCTGATAAACACCACATGATTATAATTTTACAGAAGAAAATATAAAATATAATTCAAAACAGAACAAAAAGACTTCTTAAAAATGTTGATATAGTCTGGATATTGTAGAAAGCTATGCACAATGTAAATCTATCTAGAAACCAAAAATAGTAGATGAGTCAGGGTGAATACCCTTTATATTGTGCATGGTATAATAGGGTCACTTTGGTGTATTATACCATGCACATTTAGCATGGAATCATTTTTATAGCACGTAACTTTTCCTTTCTTTTTCTAACCTCTGACTGTCTAACAAGCTTAACAGGGAGAGAGGCTTTATCTTATCTCTATGCTGCATTACCTTTCAGCTAGTTTAAAAAGTGCTGCTTTGAGACATTACCATACCAAGATATAATTACCTGGTATATACTGGAAGGCAAATGTCTACTATTTAAGATCTCTATCAGCCTAGCCTCAAACTATGTTCACATACAGGAGTGAACATTTACTATAGAAAACTGACTATCTCCTTCTACCTTACTAATTGGATTTAAAGGAACACTATAGTCACCTAAATTACTTTAGCTAAATAAAGCAGTTTTAGTGTATAGATCATTCCTCTGCAATTTCACTGCTCAATTCACTGTCATTTAGGAGTTAAATCACTTTGTTTCTGTTTATGCAGCCCTAGCCACACCTCCCCTGGCTATGATTGACAGAGCCTGCATGAAAAAAAAACTGGTTTCACTTTCAAACAGATGTAATTTACCTTAAATAATTGTATCTCAATCTCTAAATTGAACTTTAATCACATACTGGAGGTTCTTGCAGGGTCTAGCAAGCTATTAACATAGCAGGGGATAAGAAAATCTTTATTAAACAGAACTTGCAATAAAGAAAGCCTAAATAGGGCTCTCTTTACAGGAAGTGTTTATGGAAGGCTGTGCAAGTCACATGCAGGGAGGTGTGACTAGGGTTCATAAACAAAGGGATTTAACTCCTAAATGGCAGAGGATTGAGCAGTGAGGCTGCAGGGGCATGTTCTATACACCAAAACTGCTTCATTAAGGTAAAGTTGTTCAGGTGACTATAGTGTCCCTTTAATTAACCCTTATGCCCCTTAGCTTGGCCAACTTCTAATAAAGCCTTTATTATAGGGATTCTAACAGGGTTCATTTTCAGTCAGAGTAAAGCAAATTTGCTTTATTATTCACCCTGACTCATCTACTATTTTTGGTTTCTAGATAGATTTACATTGTGCATAGCTTTCTACAATATCCAGACTATCAACATTTTAAGCAGTCTTTTTGCTCTGTTTTGAATGAGGATATTTTATATTTTTTTCTGTGAATGATAAGAAGTCAAGCCCCTGACACCACTGGAGTGTCATTTTGCTGACTATATTTATGTTGAGAGGTTCTGCAGCTGCAGACTATCCCGAACTTCAATATATCTCTTTATTGATTATAATTTTATATTCCTTTAGCAAGTTACAAAATCTAATATTTCTTGTGTATCATATGTGTGACTTACAGATTGTTCTATTTTATGTTTTTTTTTTTGTTTGTTTTTTAAGGAATGAAAAATGCCATGACTACTACACCACAGAGTTTCTACATAACCTTTACTCAGCTGAAGGCAAAGGAATTTTTGATTGTCGAACAAATGTTCTTGGTCACCTACAGCAGGTGTGTTGTAAATTAGTACTTAACATGCAAAATCTGTTTAGGGCTGCGCCAAAATATGATAAATATTTTAAAAAAATGTATCAGTAGGGAGTAAAGTGCATTATATCTTATCACAACATAGGGATAAAAAAAGCATATAAATAAAACATATATATATATATATATATATATATAGTGCAATCAAGGAGTTGTAATTAGGATGTTACTTATACATATAAATAGTCCAAATGGTTCAGAATTGCACTATAGAGATAAATGTATTTTAAGGTGCTTTTGGAGATGGGGTATCCTCCGTGTTTCCTCAGTGTTTATAGCAGTCCAATTGTTCCCGTAGTATGGGAGACCAATCGTATAGAATGTATGGATCAATATAAGTGAAGAGAAATATATATATATTCAACTCACATTTAAAAGAGCTATAGCCAGCTCGGGTGTGAAGGGCGTACAGCGGTATGATACCCGCTTATAGGATATATGGTGGTTATCTTCTGGAGGGGATGATGTCCTACTCTCAGGAGAGGGGTATATAAAAAAAAAAAACTGATAGTGCTCTCAGTGTATACAGGGTATAAAATGAATGTAAAATGAAAATGTACTTACAAGTATAGTGCAGGCCAACTGCACTATGATAACCGCGTTGGTGGTATGATCCCCACCTCGGACAATCTTGTAAACACACGATAAAATAGGTAAAAGCCAGGTAAAAAGAAAATAATTGTGTATAAAAAGATAGTTGGCACAAAATAGTAACCAAAAAAACCTTTACTCAGATTACATACACAGTAAAACCATTTTGCGTTTCGCCACTAAGGCTTTTTCAAATGGGATAAAATTAACAATCTTGCTAGTAGGAGTGTATATATAGGTACATAGTGATTTAAAAATTGGCACCAAAAAAACTTCACTTTTCAACAGCCAATGAGATAAAAGTTTTATATAACACATTTGGTAAATGGAAATAAAAAGGTTTGTATTAAAGATGCCACTTTGCTGTGTCTATTGTAACTAAAACCGCTTAAAAACGAGGTGTAGTAGCTTTATATTACTTTAGAAAAGCGAGTCACGTGACTCGCGCAATATAAAGATCATAGGTGACAGTGTGCATAGTATGCTGGGAAATGTAGTTTGCACATGAGCAAGCAAGCAATATTACTCGCGGAAGTGAGTGTAAGGGGCATTATGAGGACTGTAGTTAGACTTTAATTAGGCTGTTAACCCGAAAAATAAAGGGCGGGGTGATGAGAGAGTGGGAGGAACAGAGGGAGATCGGGCAGAGTAGTAGGAAAGTAGATGCAAACTGCATCATGGGATTTGTAGTAACAAGGAAGTAAAACTCAACATAGGTAAACTGCATATAGAGAGAGAATTGGAGAATGTATTAAGTAAATAGAGAATGTATTAAGTAAATAGAGATGATGGTAGATATGCTGAAAATAATAATCAAGCATAAATAAACCTCTTAACCCCTTAAGGACAGAGCTTCAGAAGCTTGTCTTTCACTTAATGACAACAGCATTTTTTGCTGTTTGCGTTCAACTGCAATTTGTATTTTACTAATTTATTGCACCAACACATATTATATACTGTTTTTTTAAAGGACAGAAATTTGATGTAACATATATATATATATATATATATATATATGTGTGTGTGTGTGTATATATATATATATATATATATATATATATATATATATATATATATATATATATATATACTTATTTATTATAAAAAAAATACAGAAAAATGCAACAAAAAAAAGAATATATTTTTTTTACAGTTTTTGCAATAATAATGTGTGCATAATTAGTGCAGGTTAAGGAAAGTAATTAAAAATAAATTAATTTAGTTGTTCTGATTTACAGAATATATAATGTGTCTGGGATTTTCAGTTTTTTTTGGTAGTTACGGGTCACAAAGCACAAGGAGTAAAATAAACTTTTAATGTGGAGCGATTTTAGAATTTGGTATGTTTGTCTTGTAAGCTTAATAGCCATAAAAGAAAACAAAATTGCCACACAAAAGTATATATTTATATAAAGTAGACACCACAGGCTATTTACCTAAGGTTGTTTTGACACTTTCTACGTAGCCATTTCACCGCCAACTTCTGCTAAATATTGGAGTAAAATTGGGTTGTTTTTTGGCACACAAACATATAACAAAGAACTTCTCATGTGTATTTTTTAAAGTTGGTGTGTGCTATTCCTGTGCAGAGTTTTATTTTGTGTTCAGTTACATCTGCTGAGTAAAATGACACCCCCATTGTATGTATTTTGCACTATTTCGTGAAGCTACAGTGCCATATAGGAGACCTGTCCTTTTCAGTATTCACAGTAGAATTTTGAGAGACGGATTTAATGAGCCTATGCTTCCATTTGGGGTATTATAACAGTTTGACTGTTCAAAAACAAACCACAAAGGCCTACCATTTGTAAAAGTAGACACTCCAGGGTATCTCATAAGGTGCATATTGTGCCTTAACATGCCCCCATTTTTTCACCAATATATGCCAAAGTACGTGGTAAAAAATAATTTTGTGCGTTTTTTACATACGGATTGCATTTTTGCTGGGCATTTTGTATATTTCATATGTGCCACTAAGTTCAAACTCCCCAAATTATGCTCAGCTAAGTCTTCTGAGTAACAAGACACCCCCAATGAATGCCTTTGGAACTATTTCGTGAAGCTACAGTGCCATTTAGAAGACCAAGTTATATCAGTTTTTACCGAACTTTGAATTTTGACGCTGGGCCCATGTGCAATTTCCAAGCATCTTAGCAGGTTTTAAATTCAAACTACCCCACAAAGGCCTGCCATTTCTTAAATTACAGACCCCAGGGTATTTCAAAAGGTATATTCTAAACCTTAGTGTAGGATAATTTTTTTGTTAGTTTGTACCAAGTCTAGTTGCAATTAGCATTTTTTCTGCCTTTTTGACACACACTTGGCAATGTTACTGTATATTTTGCTATCCTTATGTGTGCTACGGCAGTATAATACCTAATATGTTGCTCAGCTATGTCCTCTTAGTGCAACAATACCCTCAGGGTTATGTGGATGTTGAAGGGGCACATTGGAGACAGACCACTTTCATATTTTGCAAAAGTGGATGCTGGGCCCAAGTCTCATTTTAGCAGCTCAGGACTGCAAATTACCTCTCAAAGGCCACATATATTTTTAAGTATAAGCAGCTCATCAATTCAAATTATGAACAATTGCATACTATTTGCTGTGAAAAGGGGGAATAGTTGGGGTAAACTTATCTGGGGGTAGTACCCAGTCATCTGCATCCCGGGCAAAGCTGTCATGGATTCCGAAACACAGACAGACCACAAAGAGAGAGAAACGTGTAATACCGGTCCTTAGAATGGCCGGGCTATACAAGCAGAGAATTTTATTAAAGACATTGAGGCTCCTATTTTGCATTCTCTTTTTTTATTTTACTCCCAGCAGCAAGAAAAAGGAAGTATGAGAGAATCATAGAAAAAAACATAGCCTCGTAACCAGGGCTGTGGAGTCGGAGTCGGAGAAAATTTTGGGTACCTGGAGTCTGAGTCGGTGCATTGTTTGCACCCCAACTCATACTAAATTTAGATTGGAATTTAAAAAAGCAAGTTTAAATGTCCCAATTCACAAAAAGTTATAATTAATGACTTCTCTACTGTAAGAATAAAGACCAATGCATGCAGTGCCTCACGTAACCGCAAAACGAATACGTTAAGTGACCGTGAAGAAGCATGCTTTTCATGTGCTTCACTATATGGCATGCAACGCACAATTAGGAGCGGCAATACTTATACTTTGCATAGTGCTGTGTTCTGCTGTTACAGGGAACGCTGCGCCCATGGGTAACCTAGCCTCTCACTGATAAGGGATTAAGTAAATATGTTTTTTGCAGGACTAGAGACACTTGTATAAGTGAAGGGAATGGAGGATCAATAGTTCAAGACTGAAGCTGTAAACCATTTGAAAAACTGCTGTCATTCAGCTAAGGCTATAAAAACTACTCTAACTCTGATTGTTAGCTTAAACTTTAAACATGACTATAGGATTCTACTAGGGAAATCATGTTTTATAATAAATGCCCCTTCCTGGATCCTCCCACTGCCCTATATTCAGCAGCAGATCAGCAATTCAGCACACAAAAAGGAGAAGGCAGCAGCTTCTGGCCAACTACCTCTCTCTGCTAGAAGAGCTTAGAACAGGGGTCTGCAACCTTTAAGACAAAAAGAGCCACTTGGACCCGTTTTCGAAGAAAAAAAAAAAACTGGGAGACGCAAAACCATTGCGACATTTAAAACAAATATAACACTGCATATATTGTTTCTTACCTTAATGCTATATATACAGGATCGTGCAGTCAGCTGTCAATCTGAAGAAAAAAAGGACTTTCACTTAACAATGTAAAATATATTTTTGCTAATTAATAGCTAATTAAAATATTTAATTTACCTGGTTAATGGGACTTTTGCTCCTTGAACCTCAGTGCTCAGTGTCTGCACATCAGGGCTGTAAGACGTCACCTTCATTTTCACACAGGCTTGCAAGCTGTCATCTGTGAGGCGTGATCGATGTTTGTTTTTAATATAGTTCATGTTGGAGAAGACCTGCTCACATACATATGTGGAACCGAAGATCGACAGGACTCCAAATGCATACTTTTTCATGTTTATATAAGTGTTGGGGATGGCATTCCATGTTTCGAATACAAGTTTGTCCTGTTTGGGAAGGTTTTCAATATCACTCCATTTATGATTCTGAGCCAGAATGGCCTTCTGACTGGCAACATCCTCAAGAGTAGCAGTCAAGTATTTGAACTTGGGGGGCGGAGCCTGACACGGACCGGAGCGGCCGCACATTGCCGGAGCTCCGGTACAATCCACTGCAATCTGCAGAAAACGGGGAGAATCCTCATCACCCACAGCCACACAACCGAGCACTGACCTCGGAGGACCACACTGATCCGCCGATGCCGTTCCTCCTGACACCCGGCTCAAAAACTAAACGCCGAGGCGGCAAGGCCTACAGGACGGGAGGGCAACCCCAGACCCTTTCGGGAACGCACTGGCCCTGGAACGTCCCGGACTTTGAGGACTGGTACCCCGACCCCCTGAGCTCAGGTGAGATGGGCCGCAAGACACAAAAAACGCCCCAAAACATCGCAAAGCCACAGCGCGATATAGGCCAAATGCTACAGGCCTCAAACGCAGCAAAGGCCCAAACTCCCCGAGATACATCCCCACAGCCTTCAGAGGAAGGAGACACACAGGGCACTCCACACCCCAGTCCCCAGCACCCACCACCCACATGGACAGCAGACACTAGCGCACCGGCCTCCAAAAATGACATACAGGCCATGCTGACAGGCCTTCAGCAGAATCTCAGACAAATGTGGGAAGCAGATCTAGCAATACTCAAATCGGACGTACACGCGGTGTCAACGCGCACACAGGCAATCGAAGAAGAAGTCAAGGGACTGAGGGAGAACTACCTAGCCCTAGGGGAGAAAGTGCGACACTTACACACCTCACAATTGACAATGGCCAGGCAAGTTAATCTCCTGGATGACAGGGGGCGCCGCAAGAATATTAAAATTCGAGGGGTGTCGGAATCAGTGCCTTTGGAAGAATTGCCACACTTCGCTAGACGCCTTGTGGCCACACTTTTACCGGCCAAACAGGCGAAAACATTCCAATTCGACGGGATCTATAGGATAGCTAAATCCCCACAGGCACCCACCTCAGCTCCACGGGATGTAATATTAAGATGCCAATCAATGGCGGACAAATTGGGGCTAATGGCAGCAATCCAAGGGCAGACCCCATTCGACTTTGAAACATGCAAAATTTCCTTCTTCCAGGACTTGAGCAGAGCCACACTACAATGGCGCAAAAGCATGCACCCGATCACCAAGCAACTCCAAGCGGCGGGTATAGCCTATAGGTGGGCGACCCCAGGAACTCTCTGGATCACTAAAGACGACAAGCACTTCAAGGCCACCGAACCCACGGAGGGCCCAGCATTGATGACTGCCCTGGGACTGCCAAACATCACAGCGAAGATGGGGACACCACATGACCCTCAGCCTGGGACATCCGAAGCTGACATGACCAAGACTCCTGGACGAAGCAGAGATGCTAAACCCAAGACCTGAGGGACATATTTAAGCCGACAACCAACTAGGCTTCTGTTCGAACATTTTATTTCATTTCAATGTTTTACGTAGCTAACCCTGATTTTTAAACCATATGTTGATCTTTATTTTTTCTCGTGCTCACAACTGTTGCAGTACGAACGAGGCTCACTAGAGCCAACCATCTTTGCTCCGACGACACCTCCCCCCCCCCCTCTCCCTGGGGTTATAGGGAACTAATATCGAGAGCGACATAAGTACACGGACTGGTATCAGGCACGTCAAATATGCTATTAACCATAACCTGTAACCACACGGGTTCGACCTGATCCTGTCATACTATAGCGACCTGTAATCGACTAGACATACTGGCCATAGCTGTGAACTGATCTAGCGACTATACGTAGCCACCAATAGACAGAAGGGGCACCTTACGACTCCTTACATGCCATGCACACAGGTGCGTCAAATAACCTTACTCAGAAGCGAACACGAGAGCAGTCCCAGACCTAGAAGTGACACCCAAAGAGGGAGCCCATGATCACCATGGTCTACTCCGGACCTATGTACTGATGGGTCACATCATGGACCCACATCCTTGGGACATAGGGCGAGACGTTAGGCATAGTACCCAGACTTAGTCTTTCCCACCCTCTCCCCGCAGCCCACGACCCTAAATTACAAGGGGCGATATTAGCAGACAGGTACCCTTTACCATCACGATTACGCGACTTACATTACTCATTATAACATTGAGACCAACTGTAATTATAAAATGTTTGTGAAACGATTCTAGTTATGCATGCGATATTTCCTGTTTCGATGTGTGCAGGCCTTTGTGACCTTACACATATGTTCATCATTTTCACATTCGGAAAATAAAGATTTACAAAAAAAAAAAAAAAAGTATTTGAACTTGGACACCCATATATCTTTGTCGGCTATATCGGCCAGTTCCATCTCAAGATCAGGTTGACTTACACCTGCAAATGCAGTCATATTCAATAGGGATGGATCGATCGCCAGGGGAGTGACAGGGAAGGATAATGTGTTTTTTTCCTCTCTGAACTCACAGAATCGTTTCCCAAACGAGCTTTGCATTCCGGTGATTGCAGACTTGAAATATTCCAAATTTATCGTATCATGACTTTGTTTGAACTCTCTCAAAGAGGGAAAGTGAGACAGTGTACCTCTCTGGAAATCTTTGACAAACACTGTCAACTTGCGCTCGAATGCCAAAACCTCCTCCAGCATGTGCAGGGCTGTGCCTCCTTTCCCCTGAAGGGTTGTATTTAGTGTGTTTAGATGGGCTGTCATGTCTACCATAAAATGTAATTTTTCCAGCCACTCTGGCTGTTCCAGCTCAGCAAAGGTGAGCTCTTTGCTGGCCAGGAAGGTTTTTACTTCTTCCAAACATGTGACAAAGCGTTTTAGCACCTCGCCTCTGGACAGCCACCAGACCTTGTTGTGGAGCAGGAGGTCAGAATATGTGCTTTCCACCTCTTAGCAAACGAAACTGGCGGTGGTTTAAACCCTTTGCCATTATCTTATTAACAATCTGAATGACCACATCCATAACTTTTGTGCATTCGGGGGGAAATGTTTGAGCACACAATGCCTCTTGGTGCAGGATGCAATGAAATGACAGCAGCGTTCTACCCAGCGCCTTCTGCAGTAGAGCCACAAAGCCCTTCTGTGCTCCTCTCATGCTCGGTGCCCCATCAGTAGCCACTGAGACCAGGTAGTTGGTGTTAATTTTTTTAGCACTTAAAAAGTCCAGGACAGCCTTACACATATCCTCACCCCTTGTTTGGTCTTTTAGTGGTATCAGCTCAATCAGTTCTTCCTGTGGCCCAAAAGAGTTCACATATCGGCAGAACAGCGCTATTTGTTCAATATCACCTTTATCTTTGGACTCATCACAGGCGATCAGGGATCGACCGATTATCGGTTTTACCGATATAATCGGCCGATATTCGGTATTTTCGGCAATATCGGTATCGGCCAATAGGGATACCGATATTGCCGATAATACCAACCAGGACCGCCAGGCTCATTACAAGCCCGGCGGTCCTGGGGGGGCGAGCAGCAAGCGTTTACTCACCTCCCAGCAGCTATAAATTATAATAATTAAATATATAAAAACAAAATAATTTAATATAAAAATTAAAACATTTTTTTTTTATAAAAAATGCCCCCTCACACACACACACTATTATTTTACACATACACTACACAAACACACTGTGTATATAATTCAGTGTGTTTGTATAGTGTGTGTATATATAATGCACACTACACAAACACACTGTATTATATACACACACATACTATACAAACACACACTGCATTATATACACACACACTATACAAACACACACTGCATTATATACACACACACTATACAAACACACAATGCATTATATACACACTGCATTATATACACACACACTATACAAACACACACTGCATTATATACACACACACTGCATTATATACACACACTATACAAACACACACTGCATTATATACACACACTATACAAACACACACTGCATTATATACACACACACTATACAAACACACACTGCATTATATACACACACACTATACAAACACACACTGCATTATACACACACACACACTATACAAACACACACTGCATTATATACACACACACTATACAAACACACACTGCATTATATACACACACACTATACAAACACACACTGCATTATATACACAAACACTGCATTATATACACACACTATACAAACACACACTGCATTATATACACACACACTATACAAACACACACTGCATCCACTACACACACACTGCACAAACACTGCATCCACTACACACACATACACAGCTCCCCTGTCTAAACACACTGCATCCACTACACGTGGCACGTATATTTTGTGCATTTACCTTTAGAAATAGTTTTTTATTTTCCAAAATGGTAAATGTACAGAATATCGGCAAATTATATCGGCTATCGGCCTGAAAGTTCACAGAATATCGGTATCGGTATCGGCCCTAAAAAATAAATATCGGTCGATCCCTACAGGCAATGGAGTACGCCACAGCTGAATTAATGTCTTGAATTTGCTGTTTGCTAATGTTTTCTGCCATTTTTAGGGTTCTGTCTTTAACAGTCTTCGCAGAGAGAGGCATGTCTTTGATTTTCTGCACAATTTCATTCTTGTTTTTGTTTTTTTTAATTTGTAGTTTATTGTTTTTTCACAAACGTAAATATGAATAGGAGGGGGGGGAAGGGCTCAGTGTGACCGTGCGCAGCACCTCTCTGCAGCTCGAGGACATAAGGCTCACCCTAGCGTTGCCGGCCCGTGACTCCACCTCCGTGTGACGTCACGACGGCAACGCGCTTCCGTAAAAGGCAGGGGAGGTCGGGAGGAAGTCAGGAGGAGGAGCAACTCCTTCACTATGCGGCGCCGGTGTATAGAGATCTGACAGAACACCGGCGGTGCCGCTCGCATAGTGAAGCAACGGACAGAAAAAAAAATTGCCTCGTGATAGATACACCCCTGCCCGGAGCCGCGGCAAAGGTGTAAAAGAGCCACATGCGGCTCCGTAGCCGCGGGTTGCCGACCCCTGGCTTAGAAGAACTTGGTGGAACAGCTTCTTGGATTCAACTGTAAGTGTTTATATTTATTTTAAAACCTGCATGCCTGCTTGTCTGTATGAGGGAAGACATGTGTACATGTTTCTGGAAGAAACTATCTATCCTAGGTTTGTAAGTGTATTTATATGCTCTGAGTACTAAAATGTAGGCTCTGTGTTGTGTGTGTGTGTACAGTACATGTCTGTGCATGTTTTTTTACATAGCACAAATCATGGCTTGGTTTAGTTCTGGGAAATATAGCTTATTTGTTTCTATAAAGCCATGTAAGTACAACTTACAAGACTGTGGATGTTGATATTAAAAAAAATCTAATTATATGCCAGTTAGTAATTAGTATAACATATTTTGTATTTTAGGAAAAGAGGCGCCCTAAATAATGTCAAAAAGACTGTATACAACAAACACGACAAAGTCTACTGTTTATGAGCACTTTGCATTATCAAGTGATGGAAAACATTACGTGTGCCAATGTATTAGAAAAGATGATGATGGTGAAAAACACTGTGATGCAAAAATTAGCAGTTTCAGTGGGTCTGATAAAAATGCACCTACAAGAACAGCAAATTTGAAAAGACACGCACAGCATTTTCGTCCCAAAGTGTTAGAAGCCGTGAATGAGAAAGATAGCAATGAAAACATTGCATCTACTTCTGTGACAAAAAACGTTCAGAAATCTACTGGAGAACAATCACAAATAAGAAAATTCTTTATATCTGACAAAGTTACCATAAGGATGACACCAGAAAAATTCAAACACCACATTATTGAAATGGTAGTAAAAAATAGTTTACCACTATCCTTCTTTTCACAAACAGCCTTTTTAGGCCTAAATGGAGAAATGGCAAAAAAACTTGGCGTTTCTCTGGAAAGAGAAAGTATAAGGAAACTTATAATTGAGGAGGCCAAATGTAAAAAGGAAGAACTACAGAAATTTCTGAAGGGACGTTTTGTCTTCCTTAAAATGGATGCATGCACACGTCACAGAGTCAATTATTTCGCTCTTAAGACCGCAGGACGTTCTATGCCGTCCTTATTTTGGTGGCTCTAAACGCCGCAGGACGGCATAGAACGCCCTGCGATCTTTTCTACTTACCCGGTCACCGGCGATCCCACGCCGGCAATCGCGGTATGGGGGACTTACCTGGGAGCCCAGGGAGTCCCCCTCCGTCTTCTTCGGCCCCCCAGGGCCATGTGATCGCGAGGACCCCGCGATCACATGGACGGCATAGCCGTCCAAGGCATTGCCAGCAGGGGGAGTGCCTGTAATGACAGGTACACCCCCTGCTGTCTGAAAAAAAAAAAAAAATGTTAAAGCAGTGTAAAAATAAGATTATATATACTTAGATCATATATATATTTATTAAGTACATAGATACACATATACACACATAAATATACATACACTGTCTACGTGTATTTTAATATTAATATATACATAATTATATATATTAATATCAAAATACACGTACAATGATATTGATTAAATATATATATAATTTTCATTATATATATTTATATATAATAAAAATAAATATATAAATACGTTAAAAAAATTAATAATAAAAAATAGATAAAAAATGTGTAAACATGCGTAATTTCGTTCTAACTGTATTTTAAAATTAATATATATATATAGATATCAAAATACATGTAGAACTAAATAATATATATATCTATATACATAAGTATATACGTATATATCACTATATATACCTATATATAAATACAAATAATAAAAAAAATGCTATACATATATATACACACATATATATATATATATATATATATATATATAATAATTCTACGTATATATTTATGTAATAATTTTACATAAATAGGTCATTTTATTAATTACAATTTGCGGGACCTGCCTGACAACCCAGGCCGAAAGTTCAGGGAATAAAATTTTCTAGCACTATATTTAACCCTGTAACTTTCCAAGACACCATAAAACCTGTACATGGGGGGTACTGTTTTACTTGGAAGACTTCGCTGAACACAAATATTAGTGTTTCAAAACAGTAAAATATATTACAACTACGATATCGTCAGTGACAGTGACATTTTTTGCATTTTTCACACACAAATAGCACACTGACTATATAATTGTTGTGATATGTTTTACTGTTTTGAAACACTAATATTTGTGTTCAGCAAAGTCTCCTGAGTATAACAGTACCACTCATGTACAGGTTTTATGGTGTTTTCAAAAGTTAGAGTCAAATATAAGTTTGTGTTTCAGTTTTTTCCCATTAAAATTCGCCAGGTTGCCTTTGAGACCGTATGGTAGCCCAGGAATGAAAATTATCCCCATGAATAATGGTTTGAGACCAAGTGGCTACTAAAAAAAAACTGGACATACTCCATTTGCAATACCTTGGGTTGTCTACTTTTGCAAATGGTATGCCATCATGGGGTAATTCTTATTTCTGGGCTACCATATGGTCTCAAAGGCAACGTAACCATTCTGGCGAATTTCAATGTGAAATAACTTCCCAAAACACCATAAAACCTGTACATAGGGGGTACTGTTTTACACGTGAGACATTGCTGAATACAAATATGTGTATTTTATTGCAGTAAAAGCAAACAGTATTTTAACATTCACAGTTAAAATGTCACGTAGAACTAAAAAATTTAGTTTTAGTTATTTTCTCCCCTTTTTTTTATATTTTTTTTCATATTAAATTATGTTCCATACCTAAATATTTGATGTTAAACGAAAGCCCTGTTTCCCCTGAATAAAATGATATATAAGTGTAGGTGCATTTAATATGAAAGAGTTGAATTACGGTTGGACAGACATATAGCGCAAATGCCAGGTTTTGTTTACGTTTTTTTTGGATCACAACTTGTACATTTGGCTGCGGTCTTAAGGGGTTAATGTTAGATTTGTGAATGAAAATAACAAAACAATAACACGGACCCTCGGATTAAAGGACACTCAGGCACATCACACCAGTGATTACCTTCAGAAGTTAGTGGAGGGTGTTCTAGAAGAGTTTGAAATTAAAAAGGAACAGATTTTATGTGTTGTGACAGATAACGCTTCTAACATGTTGAGCACAATTGAGAAGATGAACGCAGATGAAGAAGGTAACAAACAGATATTAGAGTTAGAGGAAGACAGTTCAGCAAGTATTGGGGAAAGTTTAGAAACTGAAGAGAATGCTGACATTTTTTTAGACAACTTTGTTGAAGAAGCATTGAAGCTTGCTACTATTCATCATATGCAATGTGCTGTTCATACACTGCAACTTGCCATAAGAGATGGATTAAAATATCGCAATGCAGCTACACTAATTGGCAAATTACGGCAAGTAACTGTTGCAGCCAGGGCCCCGAAAACCAGGCCCGTCACTAGCAGGCAAGCAAACTAAGCAATTGCTTGGGGCCCCGAGCAGAGCCGGCGTTTCCTATAAGGCTGCAGCCGCCTGAGCGCTCTATAGAGAGCACTCCTCTCTCGTCCCCTCCCCTTTCCTGCAGCATGGCCGAGCTCCTCTTCCTCCTGGCTCTCAGTTCGGCCGGGTACCGCGTGGTACAGGAGATTCAGTTTCCTGTTCCCGGCCGGACTGACAGGAAGTGCACACTGAGTGCTCACTTCCTTTCAGTCCGGCCGGGAACAGGAAACTGAATCTCCTGTACCGCGCCGTACCCGGCCGGACTGATAGCCAGGAGGAAGAGGAGCTCGGCCATGCTGCAGGAAAGGGGAGGTAACTGAGAAGAACATAGGGGGTGCGTGGTTGTAAAAAGAACATAGGGAGGGAGGGAGGGGGGGTAGTAAAAAGAACATAAGGAGGGGGTGGAGTAAAAAAAACAGGGAGGGGGAGTAAAAAAAAAAAAACATAGGGAGGGGGAGTAAAAAAAACAGGGAGGCAGAGGGGGGAGTAAAAAAACATGGGGAGGGAGGGAGGGGGTAGTAAAAAGAACATAAGGAGGGGGTGGAGTAAGAAAACATAGGGAGGGGGAGTAAAAAAAAAAAAGAACATAGGGAGGGGGAGTAAAAAAAACAGGGAGGCAGAGGGGGGAGTAAAAAAAACATGGGGAGGGAGGGGGGTAGTAAAAAGATCCTAAGGAGGGGGTGGAGTAAAAAAACATAGGGAGGGGGAGTAAAAAGAACAGGGAGGCAGAGGGGGGAGTAAAAAAAACATGGGGAGGGAGGGGGTAGTAAAAAGAACATAAGGAGGGGGTGGAGTAAAAAAACATAGGGAGGGGGAGTAAAAAGAACAGGGAGGCAGAGGGGGGAGTAAAAAAAACATGGGGAGGGAGGGGGTAGTAAAAAGAACATAAGGAGGGGGTGGAGTAAAAAAACAGGGAGGGGGAGTAAAAAAAACATAGGGCGGGGGAGGGGGGAGTAAAAAAACATAGGAAGGGGGAGTAAAAAGGACACAGGGAGGGGGGAGTAAAAAGGACCCAGGGAGGGGGGAGTAAAAAGGACACAGGGAGGGGGGAGTAAAAAGGACACAGGGAGGGGGGAGTAAAAAGGACACAGGGAGGGGGGAGTAAGAAGGACACAGGGAGGGGGAGTAAGAAGGGCACAGGGAGGGTGGGAGGGGAGTAAGAAGAACATAGGGAGGGGGAGTAAAAAAAAAAAGAACATTGGGAGGGGGAGTAAAAAAACATGGGGAGGGAGGGGGGTAGTAAAAAGAACATAAGGAGGGGGTGGAGTAAAAAAACATAGGGAGGGGGAGTAAAAAGAACAGGGAGGCAGAGGGGGGAGTAAAAAAAACATGGGGAGGGAGGGGGTAGTAAAAAGAACATAAGGAGGGGGTGGAGTAAAAAAACATAGGGGGGGAGTAAAAAGAACAGGGAGGCAGAGGGGGGAGTAAAAAAAACATGGGGAGGGAGGGGGTAGTAAAAAGAACATAAGGAGGGGGTGGAGTAAAAAAAAACAGGGAGGGGGAGTAAAAAAAACATAGGGCGGGGGAGGGGGAGTAAAGAAACATAGGAAGGGGGAGTAAAAAGGACACAGGGAGGGGGGAGTAAAAAGGACACAGGGAGGGGGGAGTAAAAAGGGCACAGGGAGGGTGGGAGGGGAGTAAGAAGAACATAGGGAGGGGGAGTAATAAGAACAACATAGGGAGGGGGGTAGGAGTAAGAAGAACACAGGGAGGGGGGGAAGGAGTAAGAAGAACACAGGGAGGGGGGGGAAGGAGTAAGAAGAACACAGGGAGGGGGGAAGGAGTAAGAAGAACACAGGGAGGGGGGAAGGAGTAAGAAGAACACAGGGAGGGGGGTGAGGAGAAGCGGAGATGAGGAGAACACGGGGGGGGAGGGTGAGAAGAGACTGGTAGGGGAGGGTGGGGGGAGAGGAAAGACCACCAAGAGGCAGGGCAGAGCTCTAAGGGACAGAAGAGAGCTCTCTGGGACAGGGGGCAGGACAGGGAGCTCTTTCACACTAAGTGCACAGCAGTTATAGATAATTTGCACATGTTTGTGAGAACTGAAAAACGTGTATGTATGTATGTGTGTGTGTGTGTGTGTGTTTTTAGTATGTTGGGATTTAGTTATTGGGCACTTTTTTAATTTATATTTGATTTTATGGTACAGTGGTGTTTTTTGCAAATGTTCAATTGTGAAAAATGTTCACATTTTATGCACATTATATACAACAGCAGTATTTGCACTGTAAACCTTTTTTATTTATATAAAGTGTGGGTAAACTTAAACTGTATGGCTATGCTGTGGTTTCTGTAGGCTTTGCGTATGTGTGGGGAGTGTTGGGGGGGCCTCCATGTCCATTTTGCTTGGGGCCCCCAAATCCCTTCAAACGGCCCTGCCGAAAACAGATGCAATTTTGAAAAGACGTGCAGGAAAAGGAGCCATTTTGGATCAAACAACTCGCTGGGGAAGCACTTATTTAATGGTGAAGCGTTTGCTTGAACTTAAAGACTTCATAGAAGAAATGGACAATGAAAATCTTGCATTAACTGAAAGCCAAAGGACACAAAGAAAAGAGCTGGAGAACCTTCTTTCTCACCCCTTCACTGTCACCAAGAGTTTGCAATGTGACAATATAACCCCAGGTAAATTCCTCTTGGAATGGAAGAGCCTGTTATATCGCCTGAACAAAAATGGGGGGTTATTAGCTGAGGGCATTGTATCTTCAATGATGAAAAGAGAGAGTCTTTTGCTGGAAAATGAAATCTTGTTAGCGGCTATTTATGTCGACCCAATGAGCCGACTTTTGTTGAACAGTGAACAGACTGCTACTGGGAAAAAGGCCCTCTATGATGTAGCAGTTCGCATGAAGGGATTACGACCTGAAATACCTCCACTGGATGAAGTTCTTTTAAGCAATAGTGGTAAATCAGGATCATCTTCTTCAAACGAAGAATTAGATTTTGATTCCTTCTTAGACAAAATGGAGGGTTCTAAAAGAAAGCGAAGTCGCATAAGCGTTACAGAACCAGTAAATGTCCAAATAAAAAATTCCAACAGAAGTTTTATGAAGCACTAAAAGAAGTTGAAAAGTATGATCGCTCATCAAAACTTACTGTTGAAGAAACCATCCTTGTTAATCCAGAGATCGTTAGTGATGTAGCCAGAATAGTTACTGCAATGCCACCCACCCAAGTCAGCGTCGAAAGATTATTTTCAGCCCTAAAAATAATGAAGTCTGACTTAAGAGCCTCTATGAAAGAGGATCTGGCAGAGGCAATTCTCTTCCTTAGAACTCTACATTGAGAGGCGGGGCTTGAACGCTGAAGAAACCAGATGCATGTTAACGGAGCTCTAATTCACTGGCACACACCAAGTAACCTAATGGGGAAAAAAGGGAAAAGACCGGTACCACACAAGCCCACCCCGGGACTAACGATCGGGGAAATGTGGATGCACGCACGAGGAGCCACAGAGGCCAACACGGAGGGTGCTCGGACTTCTCCGAGGAATTATCCGAGGATACCTGCCACCCCCTGACCCACCGCGGCAGACTAAACGCCATAGTAAAAGGGCAGAACCAGAACAGCTCACCGTGGCGATTATGAAAGGAATGATGGCGGACCTGAAAAACAGCTTCCGCGAGGAGGTCTCAGCGCTTCGCGCGGGCCTACAAGGCCTGACAGGCCGCATCTCCGCGCTAGAAGGCTCATCGCTAGCCCAAGCCCAGGAAATCTCCGCGCTACACCACACGGTGCAAGACCTGGAGCACCAAAACCGGCAGTACGAACAACGCCTCGCGGCCCTGGAGGACGCCAGGCGCGCCTCTAATGTAAAAATCAGGGGAATTCCAGAGGCCATCGCCGACGCCGAACTGCCAAAACTAGTCGACCGCATATTACTCACAACCCTGCCACAGGGGCGGCATGACACGATCACCCCAGTGGGGGTCTTCCGAATCCCCAAACCCTCAAATGCACCAAACACTGCTACGAGGGATGTCATCTTGAACCTCCGTAACAGCGGACACAAAGCAACGATCCTCGCAGCCTTCAGAGGCAAGACTCCCCTCAGGTTTGAGAACATGGAAATCTCACTGTACCCGGATCTATCCAGCAGCACCTTGGTGTGGCGCCGAACGCTCAGACCCCTCACCTTACTCCTCCGGGCCCACAAATTGGACTATCGGTGGCGACCTCCCAGGACTCTATCGGTCACAAGAGGGTCGACCACACACAGCATCCAAGATATACGGGACGCCCCGGCCTTTCTCCGGCTACTAAACCTACCCCAAGATCTGCTAACACCGACGGAGTCGGCCACAACGGGCAATGCCAACACCTGCTCCCCTGAACGCACCCATACTTGGGATCCAGATCGGAGCGCTCCGTTTGTACCCCAGAGCTCCACTCCAGAGGCCTATGCAACTGTCACGTCATAGAGACTTTGGGACATTCAGAGGCTTGGCCCAGTCGCACTCACCTCGTGCACGTTACACCGGGACCACCGGGCCTTGGAGCATACGCCGTCTGGACTGGTATATTATAAAATACCCCACATTGTGACAGTACACAGTTGAACTGCTATGAGCTATTCAGCTTCACTGTCCCGAACAAGAACACCGTTGTTAAGGAGAGTTGCCGATGCCCCTAACATGTATTTATTGCATTGTTGCCTAGGCCGCTACCTACGAATAGCGTTATATTACTTGTTTAGTGGCAGTGTTTATCACAGCTTTATTATTATTGCCAAACCGGCTCCCTTAAGTGCTATCTAGATAATAACCTAGACATACACGATTAGCTTGGCCATACGCCGGCTCCACCTGCTCACGTGGCGACACCCTGCTCATGACAACTAAGGGTATAGGCTGAACCAGGCATCAAACCTACCGTTTACACAGTGTTGCCACCCACACAGGCAGAAGCCACATTACTTCCTCTCCCTACGTTATGGCAAATCTTTCTTTATTTATGTACCTATTTTTTTTTTTCTTTTCTTTTTTTTTTACTTTTCTTATTTATGTTTCTTAAAACTGGTTTGGCACTTTGTATATTAATCACACCCCAGGAGACGAGATCACAATATCCAGGGGTACCTATAGTGGCCTCCTCCTACGAGCAATGTTATAGATGAGGCACTGTCTTTTAACCGGTATCTTGCATTGTT
The DNA here is from genome assembly GCF_036172605.1 of Pelobates fuscus. Classification (NCBI taxonomy): domain Eukaryota; kingdom Metazoa; phylum Chordata; class Amphibia; order Anura; family Pelobatidae; genus Pelobates; species Pelobates fuscus. Next base: position 101,636,446 of record NC_086324.1, on the reverse strand, counting down.
GTAATCTCATGTTATCTATACCTCACAAGACCAGCCGGCCCTTCCCAGCTCCGTCCTCTACCTTAACAGCTAGCCCGCTCTGACCAGCCTTATCATTTTGACAGTCTCTTATGCCTTCAGGACGTGCATATATCCCTTTAGCCAAGATGAAGGGAGATAAAAGAGCAGGCCACTCCTCATTGAGCCTCAAGCTTCTAACTTCCAGGGTACCTCCTGCTAAGTAAGGACTTAACACCCCATAATTGCATACCACACGTTACACAGACACGAACATCCTGTAAAGGGAAGAAACCCCCAAAACGTGCATATCAGCATAAGTATAGATAATACCCTTCAACAGCATATTTGCCTAACAGAAGTATGAACACTGCCAGTAGGTCCAGACTCCCTCATACAAGATATGTCCCCCATGTTTCGTGATTGCATACCGCAAATTCATGCCTAGACCCAGACAGCCTTTCGCATTAACTGATAGAACTGTAGTGCCTTACATTGGGAGAATCCTGCTCCAAAACATAATGCAGTCACGAGGATGACTCATTACTATTAGGTGGATGGAATAGGCATATTGCACCAATACCCGACCTCGTACACACTTATCACTAGTTAATATTTACCTGCGAACAGCAAAGACTTCCCTATACTCCTCTAAAAACTTCGGACACTACCCGGTCCACTCACCTACCTAATGACCAACAGAAACCGTGATATATATTCTTGCCTATCATTACTTGGCCTATACTCCTCGTTTAACTGTTTAAAAGTTTTGACTAAATAATATAAAAAAGTGCATGCATTGCGGTACACCCCACCTTTGTTTTAAATGTTTCACGTTGGCCTGAGGACTGCCGTTGGGGTACCTCACGCCTGTATGTTATTCTTGACCTGCACTGCAAAAATAGAGAATTAAAAAAAAAAAAAAGAACTCTACATTGAATTGATTTGCATTTGCTAAGCCTATAACTACATTTCAAGATTAATATAAACCATTTCTATGTTTTACAGATTTTGTTTTTGGTTCATATAGATAAGCTTTGTTTTTGTTCTAAAACAACCAAATAACGTGGTTTGTATTTTTGAACTGGTAAAGTTCCTGTTCCTTATGTTTATGCCTGCTGCTACTATCCAGCCACTTGATTGATTAATAAAAACATTTTTATAAAACTTTGTTGTTTTCATTGTGTTTGTCTTTTGCTTAAACTGTTCAATACAGTAGACTGTAAGCTTCCCAACCAGTAGTCCTGTGGTAATGACATGTATGTTGCCTTTCTTTCCTTCAAGGAATGTATAAAATACAATACATATTAATACAGAGGATTCGGAAAGTCGGAGTCGGAAGTACCAAAAGCTGAGGAGTCGGAACATACATCTACCAACTCCACAGCACTGCTGGTAACAGTGGCACCAGTCAGCATTCTGGGTCTGAAGTGAAAGCAAACACTGCAACCCAGAAGGTTACGGCTCAGGGCGCTGAGCCTGCCAAATCGGGCAAGGGCGACGATTTGCGGAACCCTCTGGGTAACCCGTTTTTTGACCCAGATAACCTCTGTCACCCTCGCTCAGCGGAATGGGAGCCGCCTGCGCACATTGCGAGACACCTCGCTCAAAGAGTACGGAAACCTTTTATCTAAGGAAGGACGTAACAAACTACGGGCGGAATGCCCACGGCCCATCCTTCCAGACTCAGTGAGAAAAAACCCTGACGTGGATCCCTAATTGGTCCAATTTTTAAATAAATCTGGTTGGAAACCGAGGAAAGGCTTAGACTTTTCTCTTCGGAACTGCCAGGACAAGTTCCTGGACACTTGAGTTAGTGGAATCTGCCCAATCGGGTGAGAGTGACTTCGATTTCGAAGTCGCGAAAGGCTGGTTGCAGAGGTTAGTCTGCATGGTGGGTAACGCCAATATGGCCATGGCAACCGAACGCTGCAAGGCCCAAACTGGTCAGTATGGCGACCAATGAGCCGGGGCCAGCCGCTAAAAGCTTACCTTTTGGTGAATCCTTCGTTAAGGATCTGTCACGGTAATATACCCCAACACGCAAGAATAGTCCAGATAGTCTAGAGGCAAGAAAACAAGATACGTCTTACCGGACCTTAGAATGGCCGGACTAGACGAGTACAAGAAAAGACAGAGTCCAGAACAAGCCGAGGTCAAGGGAACAGAGAGACAGCGTAAAGTAGAACAAGCCAAGGACTGGTACACAGGAGAGCAAACCGGCAGACTAACCAAGCAAGGATAAAGAGAAAGCGGAGTCAGGAACAAAGCCAAGGTCAAACACCCAAAAAAACAACTGAACGAAGTAAGCACTAAAGGGAACTGAACAGAAACCACTATAGGGCAATATACTAAGGAACAGGTGAGTCTAAATACCCTAGAGTTCACTTTGATTGGCCCCTGTCATATCCACGCCCCCAAAACGTGAGTGTATGGGGACTGTGGCATGACAGGGGCCAATGGGAGACCGTTTCTAATTTCGGCTCCCACTGTCCCTTTAAGAGTGCGCCCGGGACACGCGGCACGCCCTTAGAGTCAGGCGGGACATGTGACCGCTTCTCGCGCTGATTTCGCCGTCGGATGCTCGTGCAGAAGCAGGACCGCTCGCGGCGAGAAGAGAGGACCCCGGCCGGCCCCTGGAGAGGGTAAGTACTGCTACAGGATCTTGGGCTGTACGTAAAAACATTTAAAGCAATTGACAAAGCTCAGACTTCTCTTAACAGAGTATTTGCACCTTGGGGTTTTTGGAGGGGCCGGTAGGGGTAGGAGCTGTCTATCCGGCCGTGGATTTCGAGGCTCATTTAGAGCCAGCAGAGGCTCCTTTAATACCCAGAGACCAGTACCAGAGCGAAACTATACCCCGTTCTTTCCATCTCGTGGACTCCCCTGGAACTCCTGCGGACCGCAGGGGTCTGTCTCAGGCAGACGACCTTATGGTGAGTACCATGTATCTCCATTTTTCCCATATAAAAGTGGGGGGCAGATTGGCACTATTTCACCATGCTTGGAAAATTCTAACCTCAGATGTTTGGGTATTAAATACAATACTGGGGTACCTATTGGAGCTAGTCTCTCACCCTACTCAGGTGCAGTTCCCTCGAGAACTAAACATGGCCAACAAACACCACACGATGATCTCGGCAGAGATTGCAGATTTGGCGTCAAAACACGCTATTCAACAAATCCCACGGGACACAGAAGGGTTCGTGAGCAACCTGTTTCTGGTCCCCAAGAAAGGGGGCAGGGTATGCCCAGTAATCAATCTCCAACCCCTAAATGCGTTTGTCCAATAGCACCATTTCAAAATGGAGGGTATTCATTGCCTTCGGGACATCCTACTACCATCAGATTGGATGGTCAAAATAGATTTACGGGATGCTTATCTGACAATCCCTGTCGCGGAAGAGCACCAAAACCTACTGCAGTTTCAGTGGCAAGGAACGAAGTGGAGGCTTGTATGTCTTCCAATTTGGCCTGTCCTCTGCTCCATGGTGCTTCACAAAGGTACTGAAGCTGGTGATTGCCTTCCTGCGCACAAAAGGGGTCAGATTAATAATTTACCTAGACGATATCCTTCTCCTGTCTCAATCTCAATCCCAATTATGTGTTCACTTGTCTTGGACGACCCACCTTCTCCAAAACTTAGGATTCTTGGTGAATTGGGAGAAATCAGTTCTTCAACCCTCCAAATGCATGGAATTTCTGGGATTTCAAGTGGACTCTGTACAACAGAGGTTGTGTCTACCCAAAGACAAAATGATTTAGATCAAGGAAGAGATCAGACGACTTATGAATCGTGCGACCATTTTCCTCAGACAACTTGTGAGGATCATAGGGCTATTGGCATCGTCCATACAAGCAATCTTCCCAGGCCCGTTACATTATCATGCCCTACAAAGGCTCAAAGCCTCATATCTGCGCTCCGGACACTCGTACGAAACCTGTGTTACACTGGACAAAGATTCCAGAGAGGAGTTGACATAGTGGCTAACACCAAATGAAGGCGTGGAACGGACGGGCGATATTTGGGTCTACGCCAGATCTGGTTATAGAGTCAGACGACCGCTTACACGGCTGGGGCGCGCATTGCGGATCAGTTTCCACCGGTGGCAGATGGCCCAACGAAGAAATGTTGCTACACATTAACTGCCTAGAACTGTTAGCGGCATCCTTTGCCATTCGCAGCATGACCCCCACAGGCATCTCATGCTCTATTCTATTCAAGATGGACAACGTCTCATGCGTTATATCAACCACCTAGGAGGACCGAAATCGAAAGTTCTGACACTGATGGCTCGAGATTTTTGGCATTATTGTCTGAAACACAACATTTCGGTAATAGCGGAATATATCTCAGGACGAGACAATGCACTGGCGGATTGGAATTCTCAATATCTTCGAGACGCAGGGGATTGGCATCTCCACCCAATGATTTTCCAACGTCTCTCTCGACTTTGGGGGCCTTTCAACATAGATCTATTCGCGTCTCGACTGAATACCCAACTCCCTCGGTTCTTCAGTTGAAGACCGGACCCAGATGCTATGGCGACAGATGCATTCTTACAAGACTGGACCAAGGGCAAGAATTACGCTTTTCCACCTTTCAACCTAATCTCGCATTCTTTCGAGATTCCAAAGGGACTCTAGTTCTGATAACCCCGATATGGAGGTCACAACATTGGTTTCCACAGTTATTGGAAATGTCTATAGATTTTCCACGGCTGTTGCCAGACATACCCTACCTCCTGACCAATCCAGAGGTGATCGACCAGGGTCTACTTCATCTAATGGCATGGCTCCTTTCAGGAGATCATGGAATCTCGAGGATGTTTGGCAGACGACACTCAGTCTCTTGGCAGAGTTCTTGGGGACCAGGTACCAGACGTTCCTACGGGTCGGCTTGGAGGAAATGGACTGATTGGTACGTGGGACAATCAGTGGATCCCATATCCGCTCCTGTGAAAATAATCTTGCAATTCCTGACTCTACTCTTTGAAGGAAAAGCCTTTCCGACTATAAATCTGTACAGATGATCTATATCGGCGAGACATATGGGATTGGATGGTACTCCAATAGGTAAACATGCACTCATCTGTCATTTGCTCAAAGGCATCCGGTTTGCCCGACCCCCTCAGGCTTGGTATTCTTCCTTCTGGGATGTTAATGTGATTTTTCATTTTCTCGAGTCTTGGCCTTTGAATCACGAACTTTCTCTTAAACAATTATCAGCCAAGCTGTTGATGCTGTTTTGTTTACTTTCATGTAAACGGGTTGCTGATGTCAGAGCATTGGATTGGCAGGCACGCGCTTTTGTTTCCGAACGGAGTATCCTTTAATATTTCACGTAGGACGAAATCTGCGACTAAGGAGGTTTTTTTACCCGTCGTTTCCAGACAATCCAAATCTGTGCCCAGTGTTATGCCTCAAGGAATATGAGCGCCGTACGATCTCGCTCCGTTCAGATCAAACCCATCCATTATTCATCTCGTTCAGAGTACCTCATCTACCAGTATATACTACTACTTCTCGTTGGATCAAAATGGTTATTATCCATGGCAGGCATAGACACTGCAATTTTTTCCTCACACTCCATTCGCGGGGCTATGGCTTCTAAAGCTTCCATGATAGGTTGTAGATTGGAAGACATCTTACGAGCAGCTGATTGGTCGAATGAGTATACGTTTCGTAATTTCTACTTTCCAGTTTGGTGGTTGCTCAGCTTTAAAATGGCATAACAGGAGCCTCCGTGTCTTTAATAAAATTCCCAGATTTTACTATTAACATGACGTAAAGTCATGATTCTATTAATGACACGGAGGCGAGTATTATTCCCACCCGCCCTACCCAAGGTGGTGATTAAGTTACAGGTCAGTCATGGGGCCTTTGGAATGACACAGTACGGTAGGTACAATGTCATACACGACACGAAGGTGAGTGAGGTATGCAATGAATATAACTTATATGATACTTATAGTGATTGAATAACATAGTGGACGAGTTGGATAGTTGTGGAATAGCAGTCGCAAATTTCGATATTACCATATATTTCTTTTTTAGTTTGAATACACCTTTCAGAGTTGGCGGTTGAAGCTGTTCCCTGTTGAATTTCCGGTTATGGTTTTGTTTCGGGAATTTGTGTTTGTTGGAATATTTTGGAACTTACAATATGGTCTTCGGGATCTACGCAGAAAGAGGAGGAGTCACGGAGCAGCACATCCATATGGATAATACTGGATGCTGATTGGTGCCACTGTTACCAGGCGGCTGTTATGTTTTTTCTATGATTCTCTCATACTTCCTTTTTCTTGCTGCTGGGAGTATAATAAAGAAAGAGAATGCATAATACTTGCCTCTGTGTCATTAATAAAATCATGACTTTACGTCATGTTAATTGTAAAATCTGGGAATTGTCAAGGTACATGCCAAGGTCAAAGGAGTAAAGAGAAACGGAACAACGATAGGACAAGCCGAGATCAAGGATCAGATAAGACAGGATAAACGAGACAAAGCCAAGATTCGGTAACCAATCAGACAGATGACTAAAAATCACACCCCAAAACTGGTCTACTTATTCGGCCTGTGTGTGAACATTTTTAAAACAGTGGCCAATTCATAGGCCGGGCTGAGAGAGGCAATCAGGGCAGTAATAGCTGGTCTCAGCTCTTACGCCCCTCTTGTAACACACCCTGCACCTTTTCTGGGGTTTTTTTTTTGGGGGGGGGTTGGTGGAATCCTAAACAGAAGTGACCTGCCTCCATTCTTCTGCTAAGCTCCACTGATGGTCTCCTTGTGTGGCACTCAAGCAGCCCAGAATGAGCTGAAACTGGAATGAGAGAAAAGTGCATTTCAACCCAGCATTTGCCTTTTTAAAAATGACAAAGGCATTGTGGATTGCCGTTTGCATCAGATATATGCCCACTTTTTTATACCATGCCCTGGTCTTTAGCATTATCAAATACGGCTGCATCAGTTGATCGGACAGGTCAGCGCCCCCCATATGCCGATTATATTGCTGTATGCAGACTTGCACCCGTTTGCATTCCTCTCTGCCACGAACTGCGACCCTCCGAGTGTTTTCACCATAGATGGTGGTTAAGATGAAAACATCCTTTTTATCCCTGTACTTGAGTGCCAGCAGTTCATTCTGACAGAGAGCTGCTGTTTCCCCCCTTTTCATTTTTTTGTCCACTAGGGAAATCTGTGCGACTCTTCAGAATAGTGCCACAGGCCACGGTCTCGAAGCAGTATAACATTTTTAACAGTGGGATGCTATTATAAAAGTAATCAATGTGTAAATGATAACCTTTATTAAGTAGTGGCATTATTAAGTCCCAGACAATTTTCCCACTTGTCCCTACTATATCTGGGCATCCTGGGGGATCAAGGTGGCTGTCCCTTCCTTCGTATACACGGAAGGTTGATACGTAGGCATTGTCACTTTCACACAATTTATAAAATTTGATCCCATATCGGGATCTTTTGAATGGGATATATTGTCTAAACTCCAGTCTTCCCTTAAACTTCATGAGGGACTCATCAATGGCAATGTTTTTATTGGGGGTATATATAGTGGCAAATTTACTGTTAAAGTGGGCAATTAGAGGGCATATTTTATAAAGAAGATTATACTGCAGATGACCTTTTGATTCTCACAATATAAAGCTCTTCACTGTAGGATTTATAGTTTTTAAAATACAACCATTTGAAGAATGAAAAGTAATCAGGAGAGGCAAAATACTCTGACCTGTGCCAGGCTGGAGCAGCAAAGAAAGAGGAAGTGATGTCATAGACAGTGTGAGCTGAAAAATCAGGACATGATTTCTAAACTGCCACCACTCCCTCATTTTCAAGCCCACCTACACAAATCTTATATCAAAACATTCAGCTATCCCTGCTGCCACTGTGATGTTTTGTACAAATCAGTAAATAATTTCTGTATAACGAAGTACTCACTTTATTAATACATATATAATCGCATCTTCATATTGCAGCCTTGTTACACAGGGTTTCTGCAGCCGCCATTTCAAATCCCTCAAACATTCCACCAACTGCCAACAGGAACTAATACATTAGTTCCTTTTGGCAGTTGGTGGAATGTTCGAGGGATTTGAAAGATTTGAAAGCTCTTCTCTGCCCTTGCTGTAGAGTGAGTGAACCACACTCCAACCTTTCCACAGTTACTCCAGCCACTCCAACCATACAACAGTTACTCAATCCACTCCACCCAGTTACTCCGCCCACTCCAGTTGTAGACTACTGGTGGAGGCAAGAACACTTCACACAATTTCCCCAGAAATTTTAGCTTTTCTAGTTTATTTTTATTATTATTATTATGTATGGTTTTAAATGTATTTACATATTTATTTTATATTATATATAAATAAATAAATATATATATATATTTAATCAATATCATTCTATGTGTATTTATATATATATATATATATATATATATATATATATATATATATATATACATATATATATATATATATATCATCAAAATACAGTTAAAACAAAATTACACATTTATTTTTATTATTTATGGTTTTAAATGTATTTACATATTTTATATTTAATCAATATCATTCTACATGTATTTTGATATCAATATATATATTATCAATATATAGTTAGAACAAAATTACACATATATTTTAACTGTATTTTGATATTAATATATATATATATATATAGATATCAAAATACACGTAGAACGAAATAATATATATACAAAAGTATATATGTATATATCACTATATATACCTAATATATATATATATATGTGTGTGTGTGTGTGTGTATATATATATATATATATATATATATATATATAATAATTCTACGTATATATTTATGTAATATTTTTACAAAATTAGGTCATTTTATTAATTACAATTTGCGGGACCTGCCTGACAACCCAGGCCGAAAGTCCAGGAAATATTTGCTAGCACTAACCCTGTAACTTTCCAAGACACCATAAAACCTGTACATGGGGTGTAGTGTTTTACTCAGAAGACTTTGCTGAATACAAATATTAGTGCTTCAAAACAGTAAAATGTATTACAGCGATGATATCGTCAGTGAAAGTGAAATTTTTGGCATTTTTCACACACAAGTGGCACACTGGCGATATAATTGATACGTTTTACAGTTTTGAAACCCTAATATTTGTGTTCAGCGAAGTCTCCCAAGTATAACAGTACACCCCATGTACAGGCTTTATGGTGTTTCAAAAGTTAGAGTCAAATATAAGGCTTGCATTTCAGTTTTTTCACATTGAAATTCGCCAGATTGGTTATGTTGCCTTTGAGACCGTATGGTAGCCCAGGAATGAAAATTACCCCCATGATGGCATACCATTTGGAATAGTAGACCACTCAAGTTATAACAAATGGGGTATGTCCAGTATTTTTTAGAAGCCACAAATTGGCATTCAAATTATTTGTTTGCATTTTTCACACACAAACAAATATTTTGTTTACGTTTTGTTTTGATCACAACGTGTACATTTGGCTCAGTCCTTAATGGGTTAAATCAGTGGAGGCAATACTATATTTGTGTTTTGACATTTTTTTATTTTTTTTACTGCATTACCATGTTTGAAATTGTATGTATTTTTATTCGCTGTTGATGGTCAAACTTCCTCTTTATAGTGATACATTTCTGTTTTTTTACATAAAGGGTGGAGCCCCCACTGCCTTTGATCGTAATTATGGCACTAAGCTTGGTGTGAAAGCAGTTCAGTGGATTACAGACAAGCTCCATGAATCATATCGTAGGGGTAAGTGATAACCGGGCTACCCAGAGCACTTCCTGCTTAGACTGTGAATTTATGACAGAACATGCCCCCTTCCCTCAGTGAGAAAACTAGCTTCTGTTTGATTTGCTGATATAACAACTTGTTGCATAGACACCCAATACTTGTTTGTGTTTTTTTTTATATATATATGTCCCTGGATTGCAGTTGTTAAAGACATTTTAAAATCCATAATTTACAGTGGTGACAAAAATTTTTGTTGTTCGTTCTTTTTTTTTTTTTTTTTAGGCCGCGTGTTTGCAAATTCTGAAGATACTGCCTCTGTTATAGGACTTAAGAAGAAAGTTGTGGCCTTCACCTCTGTTAGTGAATTAAAAAAAGTGACTGATTTTGAGTAAGTATACAGTTTGTAATTTAACTAATTGTAGCAGAGTTTGCTATAAGTGAGTATTGTCTCTACCCAGCAACAGGTCATCTATTACATCTATATATTTCCAGTAAGAGGCAGTAGGCTTCAGAGAGACTAGACCACCTTGAGACATTTTGGTATAAATTTAAGCTCATGATCCACCCCACTCACTTATTTAAGTGTATTTTTCTGCTTTTTCTTCCCTTTTGCCCTTTAATATATGCATTTTGCCTTTTCCCTACCTGTAGTCCTCTCTAACTATTATGCTTTCTCGCTCTTCCCCATCCATCCCACTCCCTTATTTAAAGGGAAACTCCAGTGCCAGGAAAACGATCCGTTTTCCTGGCACTGGAGGGTCCCTCTCCCTCCCACCCACCAATCCCCAGTTACTGAAGGGGTGAAAACCCCTTCAGTGACTTACCTGAGGCAGCGGCGATGTCCCTTGCCGCTGTCTCCTCCTCCGCGACGCTCCTCCCTGTGCTTCCGTCGGCCGGTGGGAGAGACTGATCCCCGCCCACCGGCCGAAGAGACCTAATGCGCATGCGCGGCAATGCCGCGCATGCACATTAGCGCTCCCCATAGGAAAGCATTGAAAACGAATTTCAATGCTTTCCTATGGGGATTTGAGCGACGCTGGAGGTCCTCACACAGCGTGAGGACGTCCATGGACCCTCTAGCACAGGTTTCCTGTGCTATAGACCAGGAAGTTACCTCTAGTGGCTGTCTAGTAGACAGCCACTAGAGGTGGAGTTGACCCTGCAAGGTAATTATTGCAGTTTATAAAAAACTGCAATAATTACACTTGCAGGGTTAGGAGTAGTGGGAGTTGGCACCCAGACCACTCCAATGAGCTGAAGTGGTCTGGGTGCCTGGAGTGTCCCTTTAAGTGTATTTTTCTTCTTTACAAGTTTTTTCTTCCCTTTTGCCCTTTAATGTATGTATTTTGCTTTTTCCCTTCCTGTAGTCCTCTCTGACTATTACGCTTCCTCGCTCTTCCCCTGCTATGATTGTCTATTCCTATCATTTGGCTACTGAGTCTCTGTAATCATTCACACCATTTAGTGTTTTTTCTCCTTCTACTATAAAATGTATCTCCCTCTTTATCGCCTATTACACTGGGACAGCAGTGAAGGAGGAAGTATGGGAATCTGCCATTTCACACCAGTGCCATGAATCGGTTATATTGCTGAGAACTTTGCAGTGGTTTTCAAACTAGCTTGGTACTTATTTCATGAATATCCCATGAATATACTATTGTGAAAACGATTTTAATATTATGTATGAAAATGCAATTTATTTTGTCTGGTTTTTTTTTGTGTGTGTCATATCTAGAATTGTTTCAGTTTTTTTTGTTTTTGTTTGTTTTTTTTTCTTTCCACAGACATCGAATGCCAAAGGATCAGTGGTGGTTGAATTTACTACTAATGCTGAAGATGTTGGCTAATTATCAGATCAGCTTAACGGAGTATGTTGCAGGGAAGATTGAACATGTCACACGCAGGACACTTAGCATAGAGAAGGGATTTTGATATGTGACGATTTTCAAATGAGTCTCGAATATATCTTGCAACAAACAAAAAAAAAAAAGTGGAAGGCTTATAGAAAGTATTTTTCATCCATCATTGTATGTAAGACAATTATATGATTAGCCAACGTTCCAATACCAGCAAAGTATTTTCATCCAAAAATGATTTAACCATTTCACACCATCAGAAAGTAATTTATAAGTGTATGCTTGTTGAAATTAAGTTGCTGGTGAACAGTTTGTGATGCAACTCATTTAGGGTATATATTACTAGTACTTGGATCATTTTTTTTTTCTGATTTTGTTTAATTATATTCTAAAATTAAAAAGGAATTACGTGATTAAAGTTATTGTGAATAATCATTTATTTGAAATGTCTTCATAATACTGTACCCACTATGTACGTATGTTTGTGCATATATATAAAATATTATTTGCATTGGACACTGTGCATACTCAGTAATGTATTTGGCACAATTTACTAGTGATTGATTATGACTAATTCAGAAACTCGAACACTGTAACAAAATGTGTGACATTGAAAGACTATGTCTCTTACGGATCCGTATGGGGATCCAGTGTTGTTTGCTGAAACTGAAAAATATCTCATACATCCTAACTTATCCCCAAGTTCAATTTTAGTTTTAATTTACAAAAGCAATTCATATCTCTTGGCTTCTTCTTTGGAAATCAGTTAAATCCCCTCCTAAATTATGCTTATACGTTTCACTTTTATTTTAGTGTTCTGTTAAGTTTACAGTAAACAGGAGTGATCCATAAATGCTTTATAAAACTTTTACAATGGGACCTAACGTGTCTTGCTAAAATATTGCAACTTGTGATTAATGTGCAGGGTCTAAATAATGTATTCAGAAGCTGCTGAACAAGTACCGTATATTATATTTTATATAGATGTTGTGCTTGCACAACTATGTTATTGTTTCCAGTCTATCTATGAATGTTAACATTTAAAATCCATTGACTGTAACAATCTTTTTTGAATTTGAGTGTTTTAGTAATGCTGACGATTAACATGTAGATTTTTCAATAATAATAAAATGCTGCTGAAAAGGGTATCATGTAACATTTGCATTTTTATTCAATTCCTTTTTTTCCTCGTCGGTGATTAGATCCTTATCTTTAGTAATAACTATATATATGTGTACATTTATATACATAAACAAATTACAGTTGCTGGCACTCTTATAATCTTCTGCTTTGGTGCATCCAATGCTCCTATTTTTTGCCAATCAATGACTCCCTATTAACAAAACTGACTTTAAAAAGGAGCAATCAGCAGCGCTCCTGCCCGGGTGCACGCCACACTTCCTGAAACTGAGATTTCACAAGCTGGATTTCCCCTGCGGGATGTTGAGATCGGCACTGGAGCCAATTTTCAGTTTAAAACGTTTGACAACAGATTAACCCTTGAAGGTAGGCGTGCATCTGGGGTACCATATCAAAACACAAAGAACAAAAAAAATGTAAAACATTTTTAAATACAGTGCTAGAGGAAATGAAATATTCTGCACTCCAAAGTGGTAAGAATATTCAAATTCACTGATCGAATTCAGCAGATTTAGCATTGCATGTGAAAGAGATAAAAGAGAAACATATGGTTTATGATCATTGACAATAAAAATATGTGCAGAATCTGTGCTCATTTGTAATTTCAGTGTTAGAACCTGAGAGGGTGTAACAAGTCGCTACTTCACACCTATACTTCAAAATGCCCATTTCAGCACTTTTGGATGATGCTAATCTAACTTAATCTTCTGCCCACGAGAACATGCACCCTTAGAAGAAGAAAAAATATAAATGGCATGGCAACTTTAAGTAAAGGGCAAAAGAGAATCTAGCACACAAAGGGTCCATAAAGCAAGATGCTTGGTCAAAAATTATTTCTTTAGATTCATTGCTTACAAACTACTTGCCTGACATAAAATGCTGGAGTAGACAATATTTAGAGTGCGTTCCCGTTCAGATGTTTAAAGGATAGACTAGGAGAGCAAGATGGCAAATATGTAACTTTGCAACCAACTCGGTGCAGACATATATTTAATTTTTTTGTGAGTACTGTAACTTTAGGCAGAATTCTAACATATGTTAAAAAACGATCTCTTATCTCTTCAAAGCAACAATTGTTCAGATACACATTAACCCCTTAAGGACCAAACTTCTGGAATAAAAGGGAATCATGACATGTCACACATGTCATGTGTCCTTAAGGGGTTAAATTAGTGTAGGTGGTATATAGATGTCATCTATAAATAATATTATAGTAGCAGAGCTGAGCAAGTTTACGATCTCCCCATGTTCCTTCCTAACAAATATGTCCTCTTATTTCAACACAAACACGTATTTTTAGTTATATTGAGCCTGGTGCCCATTTGTAGACATGATTTCCCTTGGAACCAGAAATAATTATTGGTAAAAATTAATACTATGTATTTTTATTTTCATTTTTTGCACCTAATCAGTGAGGTATTTAGATTTTTCTTTGCCCAGCCAAATGTGTGAACCCCCATATATTTTGTGTTTGCTTGTATCTATCTATGCATGCATGATAGAAATACTAAAATAGAAAATAATTCCCAACAGCTACCTTACTAGAAGATAGCCAATAGGAGAATGACCCAATCCAATCTCAACAGTAAGTATAAAGATGACAAAAAAGCAAAGACTTTATTGTAGTCTATTAAAAACCTGGGAACAGACAAAGGTATCTAGAATCTCATATGGAGAGAAGTGCAGCATGCTATAGGACTAATATTTGGCCTCATAAGGTAAAGATCCTAACAAAGAGAACAGTATACTAAACAATGCACACCTCGCCAGATAAGTGGAGAACCCAAGGGAATAGCAGCAATAGAGAAATGGGAGGGGGGGGGGGGGGTGTAATTAATTGGCACAGAGTATGCAGTATCCCAAAAAGGGGGGGGGGGAAGTAGTTGTAAAACTACAAAATCCGTAAAGGGATACAAACAGCAATACTAAAACCATTAGTAGAAACCTCTTCCCAAACCAAAAAAATCCCAGAAGACAACCATCTCTCTAAGCTAACCCTATGTCTCCCATTTACCACCTTTGTGGGTGTTCTAATTTAGTAGCTCAACCTAAGTATCTGTAGCCCCAGGTAAAAGATACTAAATCATCATAAGTGCGATGTGCTAAAAAATATAAATAACCCAACGCGTGTTTCGGCATGACTGCACACTGTCCTCAGGGGTATCGCAAATGAGACTATCCCAGCAGTATAATATATACCCATTGTGGATTGCATTCACCTGTGTGCCAACCAATAGGTGCGTTCAGCTGTTCCGATCGTGCCACCAATAGTATTGTGGGGGCGTGGTATGGAACTCCACGGTCCCTGCCCATAGAGCATAATCGTGAGCGCCCGGAGTTGAATGATATGATATGACCGGGCGGTCTCAGCTTCAGGGAGGTTAACCCTTAGTGTTCAAAGCTGACTCAAACAGGATCACTATATGGATAATCACTACCAATATCAGGCTTAGTGTTCCCAATATTATATAGGGTCTCAAAGGGAAAAGTTAATTAAATCTGGACTATGTTAACTCATGCAGATTATGACCACTAAAAGCAAGTCAGTGATTAGATAGTCAGCTGGCAATATGCATCAAGGGAACATCTAAAAGGCCATATCATATCGCAATACTAAGTTACCACTATAATCATAATGTTGCCAATACACCTGTACGTGCGTACTCAACTTTACAATGTACACTCATACATACAGATGATAATCATAGGCAAATGTAATAGGGTGTTTATTAAGACTGTAGTTCAGGCCCACTAGGTATTATAAAAAGGAGTAGATAAATATATATATCACAGGCCAAATATGTAATGGGTATAGGATTGAGGGATAAACAAAAAAATAATAATGACTAATAAAGAATTGTATACATATGTGCACACTTATCAAGAGATACCATTATGCAAACAGTACTATATCGGTAAATTAAATGAACGGAGAATAAGAGAAGCCTTCATTCAGCCCAAGTGGAGACAAAGTTTTAAGACGGTAAATCCAAAAGGCCTCCCTTTTTCTTAATCTTAAATCCTAATTTCCTTTTCTCGGTGGTTGTGGTATGTGTTCAAGACCCATAAAGCGGATACCTGCTGAAGAATAATTATGATGTAAATGTAAATGTCTTGAGACAGGTGTCTCCAAATGTCTCCTGACTGAATTTACATGTTTTCGTATCCTAAGTCTAAATTGACGGAAGGTCTTGCCCACATATTTTTGTCCACAGGAGCAAGTCAATAAGTAAACTACTCCAGTTGTATGACAATTGAAAAAGGAGCGGGGTTTAAATTTCTCCATATCGCTACTGTCAGAAAACATCTTGGAGTGTCTACTAATAAATGAGCAGGCACTACAACGACCACATTGAAACGTACCCATTGGTAAGTATTTTTTGGAAATAACCGGATGGAGGGGTAGTAGAGAGGTGACAAGGTAGAAGGCACAGTGGTATGTGTTCAAGACCCATAAAGCGGATACCTGCTGAAGAATGATTATGATGTAAATGTCTTGAGACAGGTGTCTCCAAATGTCCAAAAATCAAATCCGTATAACAGAAGTTTTTTAAAGCCATTAATTCCTGCGTGTTTAAATTCCCCCTAGGGGATAGGTAGAGATCATCCACATTTACACTTTTTTACACTCTTGTGGAATTACTCAATTCAGGGGATGGAACTACACATAATTATATTCCATACACAAATTTGAAACCAAAGAGTAAGTTTACTCCCCATTTCCAGGATTACAAGAATTTGGAGGTATTCCTGGAAATGGTGACTAGAGAAATCGAAAGTATAAATGTGGATGATCTCTACCTATCCCCAAGGGGGAATTTAAACGCACAGGAATTAATGGCTTTAAAAAAACTTCAGAGTTATACAGATTTGATTTTTAAACCCTCTGACAAGGGTGGAAATGTGGTGGTACTTGACAGAGACCACTATATCCGTATAGCAGAAAGTTTATTATCCGATGGTAACACTAACCGCATATTAACAAAAGACCCCACCAAGCAATTCCAAATTGAGTTGAGAAACTTACTTACAACGGCTGTGAATTCTCAACTCATTTACCCCTTAACGCCGTTACGGCGTTCCATGCCGTCCCGCATTAAAAGGGCTATAAAGCCGTTGCGGCGGCATGGAACGCCGTAACGGCTTTGAGCCCCTGGAGATGAGTTGTACTCCGCCGCGATCCTCTTCTGGGGGGCTGCCTGAGAGCCCAGGTAGCCCCCCTCCGGCAAATGAGGCCCCCGGGGGCCATGTGATCGCTCTCAAAGAGCGATCACATGGCCCCCTATAGCTGGCTATGGATCTGCCAGCAGGGGGACTGTTTGAAATATCAGACAGTCCCTCTGCTGGTGGGAAAGTAAAAAAAAAAAAATTAAACAAGTGTAAAAATAAATTAAATATATTTTTATATATATATAAATAATATGTATATATATTATATATATTAGATATATATACATATTATATATATGTAACGTCATACAAAGTGTATTTTAATATTAATATAAGTATATATATTAATATTAACATACACTTAGAATGACGTTACATATATAATATGTATATATATATATATATATAATAGATGTACATATATATATTATATATAAATATGTATAATTAAAATAATAAATAAATAAAATATTGAAAAAAAATTAATATAAATTATATATGCATATGTAATTTCATTCTAACTGTATTTTGTTATTAATATATATATATATATATATCGGTAACAAAATACACTTAGAATGACATTCTATATATATCTATCTATATATAAAATACACATCTATCTATATATAAAATTTAAATACCTATAAATGCATATATATTAAAATTCTACGTGTATATTTAAGTAATCTTTTAACGTAATTATGTGATTTGTTTAATTACAATTTGATTGACATGCTGTCAGGGACCAGGAACCAGACAGAGACAGAAGTAGATGCAAACACACCTTTATTAATAAATAACAAATAATAAACAAAAGCAAAGTCCAGGAATCAAGCAGGGGTCAGTCACCAGAGCGGGTAGTCAGACAAGCCAGGATCAAGAGCACGGAGAGCAGCAGAGTCAGGAACAAGGCCGGAGTCAGGAACCAGGATCAAACCGGAAACACAGGAACAAGGAGACTTCTGGGAAACAGGAAACCACGCAAGGGCAAGGAGGTTCTGGGCTTAGCTGCTTAAATAGGCAGAACTGATTAGCAGCAGGGTGATTACTACTCACAGGTGAGTAACCGTGGCAACAAGCAGAAGCAGCTCATAGTAATTGCAGCTGCAAACTCAATCACTGAAACAGAAAGGTTTGCTGTTAGAAACAGCAAAGAAACCCTGACACATGCCTGACAACACAGGGAGAAAGTGCAGAGAATTTAATTCGCAAGCACTATATTTGACCCTGTAACTCTCCAAGACACCATAAAACCTGTACATAGGGGGTACTGTTTTACTTGGGAGACTTTGCTGAACTCAAATATTAGTGTTTCAAACTGGTAAATTGTATTACAACAATGATATTTTAAGTAAAAGTGACATTTTTCGAATTTTTTTTACAAACGAACGGCACTTTTATGGTCTATATTATTGTTGTAATATGTTTTACTGTTTTAAAACACTAATATTTGTGTTTAGTGAAGTCTCCCGAGAATAACAGTACCCCCCATGGACAGATTTTATGGTGTTTTGGAAAGTTAGAGAGTCAAATATAAGGCTTGCATTTCATTTTTTTCACATTGAAATTTGCCAGATTGGTTATGTTGCCTTTGAGAGCGTATGGTAGCCCAGGAATGAGAATTACCCCCATGATGGCATACCATTTGCAAAAGTAGACAACCCGAGGTATTGCAAGTGGGGTATGTCCAGTCTTTCTTAGTAGCCACTTAGTCACAAACACTGGCCAAATATTAGTTTTTTGCTTTTTTCACACAAAAACAAATATGAGCGCTAACTTTGGCCAGTGTTTGTGACTAAGTGGCTACTAAAAAAGACTAAACATACCCCTCTTTCTATACCTTGGCGTGTCTTCTTTTTCAAATGCTATGCCATTATGGGGGTAATTCTCATTCCTGGGCTACCACACCGTCTCAAAGGTAACATTTCTAATCTGGAAAATTTCTATTTGAAAATGGAATGTTCTATATTTGACCCTGTAACTTTCCAAAACAACATAAAACTTGTTAATGGGGGGTACTGTTGTACTCGTGAGACATCACTGATTACAAATATGTGCATTTTTTTGCAGTAAAACCTAACAGTATTATGACATTCACAGTTAAAATGTCAGACGGAAATGCAAATTTAAAAAAAAAATCTTATTTTCTCACATTCTTTTTCATTTTATTCATAATAAATTATGTTCCATATATGAATAGTTAATGATAAATTAAAGCCCTGTTTCTCCTGAACAAAATGATAAATAATAAGTGTGGGTGCATATAATTTGAAAGAGGGGAACTACGGGTGAACAGACATATAGCGCACATTCCAGTTTTTGTTTACGTTTTGTTTTGATCAGAACGTGCCCTATTGACTCCGTCCTGAAGGGGTTAATCAAGACGAGTTTGACTTTATGTGTACAAAACAACCATGCCTATTTACCTTTTATTGCTTGCCTAAAGTACATAAATCACAAACTGACCCAACCGGAAGGCCGATCGTCTCCGGTTGTGGCAATTTAACTCAAAATGTGAGTATTTACGTAGACAGAATTCTGTCCCCTGTGGTACAGAAGTTACCATCATTTCTTAGAGACACCAAACAGATGTTGCATCTACTGGCTAATCTCACCTTACCTACAAATGCCTTCCTATGCAGCCTAGATGTGGAAGCCCTCTACAGTTCCATCCCCCACAATCTAGGCATTAAACATACACGTGAACTTCTTCAACTTGAAACCAATCTACCTGAAATGTATGTGAATTTTGTGACGGAATTATTAGAATTCATCCTAACCCGTAATATATTCCTTTTTAATGAAACATTTTTCCATCAGATTACTGGTACAGCTATGAGGACGTCCTGTGCACCCTACTATGCCAACCTTCATTTAGGCTGGTGGGAGAGGTGCATTAGGACAGACCCTAAGCTAAAATCATACATTGACCAGATTTTTTTATTGGAAAAGATATATCGACGACGTCTTCTTGATATGGCTAGATACACTAGACAAATTCAATGAATTTGTACATCTGCTGAACATCAATGATCTCAATCTACGTTTTACAAGTGAGGTAGGGGGTCAATGTGTTTGTTTTTTTAGATCTAACATTACAGATTTCCATAGGAGGCAAAATAGAGACAACCTTGTATAGGAAAAAGACAGCCTCCAACAATCTATTGTGTTGGACAAGCAATAACCCTACATCATTGAAATCAGGAATTCCAATAGGCCAATACCTGAGACTTCACTGAAATTGTTCGACTATGGATGAGTTCAAACTAAAAGCGAATGAACTGCGTCACATGTTTAGGGATAAGGGTTATCCCAATAGGGTCTTGAAGAGGGCTTATTTGAGGGCAGTCCACACAGAACGTGAAACTTTGATTACTGATGGGATTCGTAAGGTTGAGAAAAGTACAATATGCTGCATTGGCACATATGATGCAGGATGGGACACTATGAAGAATGTTTTTCATGAGTTTTGGCCTATCCTCCAATCCGATAAGCATCTTAAGGAAGTATTGCCATCTTTCTCTTCGATTACGGCACTGAGGGGTAGGAATCTGAGAGACCTTCTAGCACCTAGTCACCTCTCGACTACCCCTCCATCCAGTTATTTCCAAAAATACTTACATGTTTTCTGACAGTAGCGATATGGAGAAATTTAAACCCCGCTCCTTTTTCAATTGTCATACAACTGGAGTAGTTTACTTATTGACTTGCTCCTGTGGACTAAAATATGTGGGCAAGACCGTCCGTCAATTTAGACTTAGGATACGAGAACATGTAAATTCAGTCAGGAGACATTTGGAGACACCTGTCTCAAGACATTTACATTTACATCATAATCATTCTTCAGCAGGTATCCGCTATATGGGTCTTGAACACATACCACAACCACCGAGAAAAGGAAATTGGGATTTAAGATTAAGACAAAGGGAGGCCTTTTGGATTTACCGTCTTAAAACTTTGTCTCCACTTGGGCTGAATGAAGGCTTCTCTTATTCTCCGCTCATTTAATTTACCGATATAGTACTGTTTGCATAATGGTATCTCTTGATAAGTGTGTACATATGTATATAATTCTTTATTAGTCATTATTATTTTTTTGTTTATCCCTCAATCCTATACCCATTACATATTTTGCCTGTGATATACATATTTATCTACTCCTTTTTATAATACCTAGTGCCTGAACTATAGTCTTAATAAACACTCTATTAAATTTGCCTATGATTATCATCTGTATGTATGAGTATACATTGTAAAGTTGAGTACTCACGTACAGGTGTATTGGCAACATTATGTGTCGAATTTTCGATACATTATAGTGGTAACTTAGTATTGCTATATGATATGGCCTTTTAGATGTTCCCTTGATGCATATTGCCAGCTGACTATCTAATCACTGACTTGCTTTTAGTGGTCATAATCTGCATGAGTTAACATAGTCCAGATTTAATTAACTTTTTGTTTTGAGACCCTATATAATATTGGATACACTAAGCCTGATATTGGTAGTGATTATCCATATAGTGTTTCTGTTTGAGTCAGCTTTGAACACTAAGGGTTAACCTCCCTGAAGCTGAGACTGCCCGGCCATATCATATCACTCAACTCCGGGTGCTCAAGATTATGCTCTATGGGCAGGGACCGCGGAGTTCCACACTACGCCCCCGCAATACTATTGGTGGGACGATCGGAACAGCTGAACGCACCTATTGGTTGGCACACAGGTGAATGCAAACCTCAATGGGTATTGTAACGGAAGCCCAGGCATAAAAGGGGTTAACAGCCGTTTAGTAGATCTTCCCCTTCCAGAGATACAGGCACAGCTACTGCAGAACACCAAACTCCCGAACTGGATACCAAATAGCACTCCAACTCCCGAACTGGAACCTCACTAATAGCTGCTAGCAGACGAACAGGAAAAGCAGACAATCAGCTTACACTCCTGGCAATCAGTCTCTAACAGCCTACAGTAAATCCCCCCAAGAACGAGACAAGGCTCCGTGTTGAGGGTCAAGCAGTGGTCTGTTTTAATTAACACTCACAGACTTTTATGCAAGTCCCCATGCAAGGGGACATCCCACAGGGAGGGACAACATGTAACCAATCCGGGGGGCGTGGTTCCGGCTCTGACCAACATGGCCGCTTGAACGGAGAGCTCTGCTCCACAACACCCCAATTACGCTTCCACACAGCTCTGCACTCTGCTTCATGGGGCGCACTAAACGCCCGTAGCAACCCCAGACCCCAAAGAACCCCCAGCAGGGCCCGCTGGACGGGTTCCTGCAGCCCCAGCCAGGATCGAGCGGTGGCTCGGCCGACCCTAAAATGGCGCCGCCACTCACGCCGGGGCCGGAGAAAACGGCCCTGGAAAGGATTGACCGCAAGCTACAAGACCTGACCACCAACATGGTCACGAGATCTGACCTCCTGACCTTGACAGCCTCCATCCAGGAGACACTGCGGTCGGAGGTGGCAGGGATCCACGCAGACATCACGCACGCAGGCTGGCCGCATCACCCTGACTGAGGAGGCGACTGAGGCCTTCGCCACCCGAGTGGCGTCTACTGACACAGCGGTGTCACGCCAGGGCGAAATGCTGCTTTCCATTCGCCGCCACCTGGAAGATGTGGATAATAGGGGCAGGAGATGCAATATCCGCGTGCGCGGAATCCCTGAAGCTGAAGGAACCGAAAACGCAGAAGAGGTACTCAAAGAGCCTTTTCAATCCCTTTTACAATCCCCTCAGCCACGTCAAATTGAGTTTGAAAGGGCACACAGGGCCCTTAGGGCCCCGAGCGCTGGAAGACGGGCCGCGGGACCTCATATGCTGCTTACACTCCTTCCCTGTGAAGAACGCTATTATGGCTAAAGCACGTGAACGCCCAACATGGCCCTTCAGGGGGGCCCAGGTCTCACTATACAATGACCTGTCTCCCATCACACTGGAGGCCCGACGCGCACTCCGCCCTGTGACAGCCTTACTGAGAGAACACAACGTATCCTATAAATGGGGATTCCCTTTTGCTCTGGTGGCACGGCGACACAACACCTGGTTCACCTTGAGATGGCCAGAGGAGGTACCACAGTTCATGGGGGACCTGGGACTCCCCCACCGACAGTCACCAACTGGATCCTGGGAACCCTGGGTCCACCACCGAGACGGCAAAGAGGGCCCAGACGACCTCTTCTGGACCCACCTTCACCACGACACCCTGGGCGCAGCGATGACCTGGCATCCCCAGAAGAATAATTACTAAGATCCACGTGCAACAACGACCTCCACCCCAAGCTCAGTGCCGATGCCATCACCCCGGCTCCAAGCGGATGAACTGTTGACCCCTGATCCCCGCGGCTGGTCGCCCACTCGAGTACACTGCATATCTCTACCCCCTGTGATGGATGCTCTGACCACCCTACGCACCAACAGGTACTTTGGGACAGCATAAGGGGGACTTAGGATGGGGGAACATGGGTCCCACAATTGCCTGGGGGGGGGCTGCACACCTATGGAACTGTCCCAACTTGCACTCCCTGCTATCCGTACCCCGGCCCTCAATACCGCAAGAGGTGGGCGAAAACCCAATTTGGGTGGGGGCACCTGGGAATCAGCGGGAGGGGAGTCCATCAGCACCCTTGGCCCCTCTAGATTTCCTCACACCCTCTGTTTGAAATTTTTATGTTCATTCCTAGAGTGAACTTTCAGCCATAACAGATTGGCAGGGACGCTCTGACCATCCTATGCACCACTAGGCATTCTAGGACAGCTTAAGGGGGACTTGGGAGGGGGGAAAACGGGTCCCATTGCTACCTGGGGAGGGCTGCACACCAGTGGAACTGCCATATTATATATTTCATACTGCCCATGCCCCAGGCCTTCAACGCTACAAGGGATGGGAGGCAACCCACCCTTGGAAGGGGGCACCAGGGGATCAACACGAGGGGAGTTCATCAGCACCCTTGGTCCCTCTGTATCTCCCCAGAAGCACCTGGCTTCACCCCCACTATCTGGACTCTTTATACCCGTTACTAACGTGGACTCTCAATCACACTGGCCTATTGTGGTGGGGCTCGTGGATATCATGCCACTGTGGGTGAGAGGAGGGGGGGAATGAGGGGACAGCCATATCTCTTAAGATCTGGGTTCCATCGCCACACACCTCCCAACGGCACACTATGACTATCGACTCCTGAATAGGACTCCTGACCTGATAGCCTTACACACTTACACGCCTTGATTCCCATGCTCTGTCATGTGACGGCGATCCCCACTAACGAATCCAGTGGCAGGCCTCCCTACGACCCACTGCACTGCTTCATTGACCGACAGTTACAGATCTATTGCCTCAGAGCGCTAAAATTGCAACGCTAGCCGACCCTGACCTCATCGACAGCCACCACTAGCGCACAAATACGCCTACTCACGAAACGGGACCGGCACGAGACAAACTATCCCATGGCCACCTTATTACCCGGTGTTATCCCTATTCACCACACCACTGCCCGCCCCACCGCGACATACATACCCACGAACTCACGTTAGCCCACCTCTCCAATGAGGGATGGAAGGGGTAATGAGGCTGAACTAATACACACTTGACGGTACCGACGGTACAAACAGATGACAATCGGACCCCAGGTAACAGGGACTGTATAAACCCTGGCCTCAGGGACCGATGCTTGAGGTTCACAGGCACCATTGAGATCGAAGGGAGGGGGGTTAACAACGCTGTCCGACTTCACCTTAGGACAGGGTATGTACGGAATGGAGATTGTTGGATCCAGGGAGTTGTGCACATATGCTGGGGGGAAACTACTGGGTGTCGGGATTCTCTGGAACGAATATGCCATATTGAGGTTTTTGTAACTGTTTTGACTTTTCTCTACTCATTTATTTATCTCTTTTAATTTTTCGTGTACTATAGTTAATGCAACCTAAACATTAAAATGTATGCGCTCTATGTCCATCAACTGACCTAATCAAGTTTGTTATAGTGTTGAGGGGTGGGAGTGAGCGGACAATTCCACCTCTATCCTAGATCCTTACTTGGGCAGAGCTACAGCCGCGCTACCCAACTACTAACACTCGTGCTGTAAGTTGAGTGACCAGACCACGGGATCCCTCGAATTCTGAGCCGGCATCGGATCGAGCCCCCACAGGTGCTGGCCACTGCACGAGACTACTTTTCCCTACGTTGAAGGGAATTAGGACCGGACACCCCCGGAACATTATAGGACACACATACGCCTTCTACTTGAACACCATACCGTTTAGCTAATCACGCTTTTGGGGATACCGGACCCCGGGTCTCCGAGTCGGACTCACTGCCATTCACCCTCTTCTCTCATTCCCCTCTCTCTCTTTTTCTCTTTCTTCTCCCCCCTCACCGTCCCCCTCTCCCCGCCCGAAACCACAGGAGAGCGGAGAGCACTCCAGACTCCACCTGTATTCGGAGCTTCATACCACATACGCACACGACATGGCATACCTCTTGATTCGTCCACGGGCCATAGTTGTCTTCCGCAGCGTAGCATCAGATCTATTCGGCAGATGATCGAATCCTTGAGACTGGTGGACTGCTGGAGAACACTTAATCCCACGGTAAAAGACTTCACTTATTACTCTGCCCCCCATAATCGCTACTCTCGCATCGATTACCTCTTCATAACACAGGAGGGCCTCTCCTACCTACTCAGGGCCGGGATCACTCCGGCCACGTGGTCGGACCACGGTTCGGTCGAGATGGAACTGAAGTCCCCACTATTCAGACCCACGGTTTGGACCTGGAGGCTTAACGAAGCTCTGCTATTGGATCCGGACACCAAAGAACAGGTTACCCAGGCGCTGGAACACTACTTCAGAGACAATGATTCCCCAGAAACGTCTCCAATCTCCATCTGGGAAGCCCATAAAAGTGTTATTCGAGGCACACTCATATGCATTGCCTCACAGAAACGGAGGATGCTCATGCATGAGATGGCCACTTTATACCGTTCGATTTCGACCCTTGAACAGCAACACAAACGTTCCCAACTGAATGAAGTTTACGGGGAACTAATGGAACAAAGACGAAACCTCAGGGACCTCCTCACGAAGCGGCATCTCCGTGCCATTCAACGTACGAGAGGCTTTTACTACACACACGCTAACAAGGGAGGCAAATACCTGGCGAGGCTACTGAGGGGTCCTACACCCCGCAGACAAATACGTAAAATTCGCTTGGCCTCAGGGGGAAGTGACCCCCTTCCCACAGAAGATCGTGGAGGAGTTTAGAGGTTTCTATGAGAAACTCTATAACATTCATACACGGGCGGGAGACGCTAGTACCACGGGTGTCCACACGATGACACAGACATACTTGTCCGACACAATCACCCGTCGGATAGATCAGGACTCAGCCTCACTCTTGGACACCCCTATCAGTGTAGAGGACCTAGCAGCGGCCCTTAAAGTAACAAAAACTGGCAAGGCACCGGGCCCAGATGGCTTTACTGTGGGCTACTATAACAAATTCTCAGAAACATTACTACCGTGGCTGACCAAAGCACTCAACGCAGTGGGCGAGGGTGGAACCCTGGGACCGGAGTCTCTAGCTGCCACCATTACGGTTCTAATTAAACTGGGGAAGGACTCGCTGCAATGCGGAAGCTACAGGCCAATCTCACTACTGAATGTTGACACCAAGTTATTCATGAAAGTCCTCGCGACCAGGCTTAACCAACTCCTCCCTGACCTAATCCACGAAGACCAGACGGGATTAATCCCAGGTCAAGAGGCCAGGGACAGTACCTTGCGGCTATTCTCCATTCAACACCATGTGAGGAAAACAGGGACCAGGTTATTGTTGCTTTCCACCGATGCGGAGAAGGCATTTAACCGAGTCAACTGGGCATATATGCTAACAGCGTTGGGGCACATGGGATACGGTCAGAGACTCCTCAGGTGGATAACCGCTCTGTATACTAGACCACGTGCTAACGTGAGGGTTAACGGGGCCACGACTTCCGACTTTGCGATCAGCAACGGAACACGACAGGGCTGTCCCCTCTCGCCGTTGCTGTTCGCAATGACCTTGGAACCATTGCTTCGGCGGAATCCAGACATTCAGGGATTCGAAAGCCATGGGGAACATCATAAAGTTGCAGCCTATGCAGATGACCTCGTCTTCTTTGTTCGCAACCCCAGGACCACATTGCCATGCCTCCTCTCGGAATTCGAGAAATTTGGACGAATATCCGGATTTAAACTTAACATCTCTAAATGCGAGGTTCTGAATGTCACTCTACCCACGGAGGAATTCCTATCTCTAGAATCGCAATTCATGTTCCACTGGTGCCACAGCAAGATGAAATATCTGGGCGTGTGGGTACCCAAGAATCCGAGGGACCTACTACGACACAACTTCATGCCCCTGCTGAATACTATCCTAGCCGACTTATCCAGATGGTCCTACCCGCACGTGACTTGGCATGGTAGAATCGCAGTGATCAAGATGAACATACTCCCACGGATTCTGTATCTCATGCAGACTGTACCAATCGCCATACCAGCGACCTTTTTCTCCACCTTGAAAACAGCGATAACTAGATTTGTTTGGCGAGGTGAACGGGCCAGAATCCGTCATGATGTCCTCTGCCGACCAAAGAACTATGGAGGGCTGGCACTGCCGGACTTTAAGAGATATCACCAAGCCACGGTCATGCAGTGCATTCTGGATTGGCACTTGGACTCCTCACCCAAGCAATGGGTAAAACTCGACAGGGACCTCATCGGACCAACACTGGAGACACAGGTATGGGGCACACCTGGGGGGCGAACAAATCGTGACAATGACGAAGGGCCGGTCCTACAGACCCTACAGAACTGGAAGACATTCAGGTCTCAGACCCACATCTCGCCCACACCTAGCCCAATGACGCCGATCACCCATAACGAGACTCACAACGGATTCACAAAGACTCTACCTGTCACAAAATAAATAGGGGAGACATACACAACCACACCAACAGAAAGGGAGGGGACCCGACGAAATGTCAGGGACACCCACCGGATACCACGGTACCTGGGACGTCCCAGGACCTGGAACCTGGGCACCTGAGAAGTCGGAAGGAACACACACAATCAAGCACACTCTAGATAAACACACCCCCCCAATGCGTTCACACGCAATGTAAGGCGATCGTTTGACTTGATTTCACACATAGCGACTGATATAGAGATGGCACACCTTGGGGATAATGTATTGAGACCTAAGCAACGCTCGAGCTCTGTCATAAGTAATTCTAGTGGTGATAGCACCCATATAAACACACAAAGCAGCAACCCGCCGACCCCCACGAAATAGAGTTAGAACGTAACAGAGCACTAACGTATGATCCCTAATTTAGAAGGTAACCGCGTCCTATGCCTCCTCATGGTGACGTAACCAGACTTACGAACCCTACCCCTGAATAGGTATGCTTGCCATTGATCCTATATTCCATGCACTACAAATGTCTCCTATTGAAATACTTCCTGTTTATCTTGTTGATTACACATGCTACGCTACTCATCTGGATCTGCGCATCCACCAATGCTTTTTCACACCCTACGAACGTTGTTTTAGGGGCCTGCGAGCCTTATACTCTGATTTCTACATTGCTACTTCTTAATAAAAAGAGATTTACAAAAAAAAAACATGCAACCAATCCCGTACAGTAAAACATAAAACACACCCAGCACAAACACATAAAATCCTCCCATCTGCCTGTGATATAATTACTGAACACAATGGGTTAATGTAATTTATCACAGGCAGGAAAAATACAGTTTTTACAACATATTCATAACTTCTAAAATATACATCACATTCACATAAAAATATATATATTCACAATCAATCCATTCAGGGGAACAACATAGAAGTTAGTAAAGTATCTTTTGGGGCCTGGCTGGCAGCATGGCTATCTGGCCCAAACTGGTTTTACAGAGCCCTCTATCCTGGAGACAATGGGGAAAATAATCCAATTATATCCAGGGATAGAGGCAGACTCCATTGAGCACATGTTACCAGTAAAACACAAAAGGATACAAAAATACATAACTCCTATCATACTGAATTGAACGGGCCAAATCTCCCAGGGTCCATAGTCACAGGGCAAGAGGTGGGCAACCAGGCTCCTCCACGGCAATGTGGCAAGATTGGTCTCGTCACATCTCTCCCCTTTTCCAAACAGACTAACAGGGTATCTGACTTCCTGCCGGTCAGTGCCCTTGTTAGTCCAGCAGCCCACCCACAAAACACAATCAGCCGTACAGCCCACCCACAATAAATGGTTACTACACCTGGGTAGAGGAGAACTTTGTCCAGGTCCAGGTGTCTCACCACATCTGTGCGGGGGACTGGTAGGTGGCCTTGGTGGGTTGCTGAGTGGGCAGAGACCAGCGGTACTCTGCCCTGGTGCCAGCGCTACCGTGGAAGTAGCCTGGTTGGAGCCTGGTTGTGGGAGGGGGAGACAGACTGTGTCCCCTTTAAATACACAGCTCTGCTGCTGGAGACCGACTGTCTCCCCTTTAGATACACAGCTCTGCTGCTGGAGAACGACTGTCTCCCCTTTGGCTAAACAGCTCTGTCGTGGGGGGCAGGACCGACCGCCCCTACCCCTTGTGCTGTAAGTGCAGAGACCACGGTCCCATCTGCACGGTTGTGGGGCTTACTGTCGCCCCCTGGTATGTTAAGCTGCCGCTGGGGAGAGGGGGTAACAAGCTCCTCTCCCATATATACTTCCAGCCGCGGGGGAGGGAGACCGACTGTCTTTGCTCCCAATACAGAGTCCTCCTGCTGGGGAAAGGAGACTGGGCTCTCTATTCCCTGTAGGATACTCTGCCGCTGGAGAATGGAGACTGGGCTCCCAATTCCCTGCTGTATCTCCCGCTGGGGAATGGAGACTGGGCTCCCAATTCCCTGCTGTATCTCCCGCTAGGGAATGGAGACTGGGCTCCCAATTCCCTGTTGTATCTCCCGCTGGGGAATGGAGACTGGGCTCCCAATTCCCTGGAATTCACTCTGCTGCTGGGGGACAGAAGCAACTATCTCTGCCCCCTGTATCTCAGCCTGCCACTGGGGAATGGAGACTGGGCTCCCAATTCCCAATACATCACTCTGCTGCTGAGGAATGGAGACTGGGCTCCTAATTCCCAATAAATCACGCTGCTGCTGGAGGGCAGGAACAACTACCTCTGCCCTCTGTAACTCAGCCTGCCGCTGGGGAGGGAGGACGATGCTCTCCTCTCCCTGCACTTCACACTGCCTTCCCGGCATACCACTCTGCTGCTGGAGGGCAGGAACAACTACCTCTGCCCCCTGTAACTCAGCCTGCCGCTGGGGAGGGAGGACGCTGCTCTCCCCTCCCTGCACTTCACACTGCCGCTGGGGAATGGAGACTGGGCTCCCAATTCCCTGCAGGACCTGTGGAGAGACCTCGGTCCCATTTCCACCGGCCACCTGGGGTTCTTCCCAGTAAAACTTTACTCTCTCGTCCCAGCTGAATGGGTCTGGCTCTGGGTCTGTCACTCTGCTCTCCTGCTGAGCCTTCTCACTGCATTGAAACAGCTGCTGGTAGCCCTGTTCTAGCTCCATCTCCCGGGTCACCAGGTGGACCAGGTCTTGCTCAATCTCGTGAGTGTCGTCCCAGTCATACCTGCTCTCCCTCCACTCAAAGAGATCACTGAACCGGGCTTGTGTAGGGCTCTCAAATTCGAGCTCTGAAAAAGACTACCATAACAAGCCAGGACCATCAAACTCCTCTCCCTCTGGCTTGTCATGCTCGGCTGTCCAGGGCAGGTACTGTGCCCCATACCACCAGAGCGCCTGGTAGGCTTCTTCCAGCCATATCTCCTGCCATACCCAGAGCTCAAATTCCTTCACCCATTCCTCCAGGGGCTGCTCTCCCAGGAAGGGCATCTGCAGGGCTAGTCGCTTCTGCAATCGCTGGTCTTCCTTGGGGAGTCTCTCGCCCCGCTGGTACTCCGCAATACCCAGTGCCTGGTACCAGATGCCTTTGCGAACTGCATCTCGGTCATCCATGGCACCCTCATCGTACTCCACTGCTGGTTCCATCCTGGTGCTGTCAGGGTCGCTGTACTCAGACATGCGTTGCCCTCAAATTGTAAAATCCACGGATTGGTGTCTCCTGTAGCTGTCCTTCTGGCTGTGGGAACGATCCCGCCGCTTGCCACCAATTGTAACGGCACCCCCAGGCATAAAAGGGGTTTACAGCTACTGCAGAACACCAAACTCCCGAACTGGATACCAAATAGCACTCCAACTCCCGAACTGGAACCTCACTAATAGCTGCTAGCAGACGAACAGGAAAAGCAGACAATCAGCTTACACTCCTGGCAATCAGTCTCTAACAGCATACAGTAAATCCCCCCAAGAACGAGACAAGGCTCTGTGTTGAGGGTCAAGCAGTGGTCTGTTTTAATAAACACTCACAGACTTTTATGCAAGTCCCCATGCAAAGGGACATCCCACAGGGAGGGATAACATGTAACCAATCCCGTACAGTAAAACATAAAACACATCCAGCACAAACACATAAAATCCTCCCCTCTGCCTGTGAAATAATTACTGAACACAATGGGTTAATTTATCACAGGCAGGAAAAATACAGTTTTTACAGCATATTCATAACTTCTAAAATATACATCACATTCACATAAAAAATTATATATGGGGGGGCGTGTCCTGACCGCACATGTGAGCAGACGTGCAGGAACGGAGCTCTCCTGGTCCGCGGCACCAAAACGACCTCCACAGCGAGAATAACCCTCGAAACGAGCGGCAAAACCGACATCCCGGCAGGTAAACGCCCCAGCTCCTGATGGCATCAAAAAAATTTAAACAAAAGACCCTAAATCCACACTTAGAACGGCCGCAAACCGCAGAGCCGAAAATCCAAGATGGCGCCGACGGACAGCACTCGCCTGCACACAGCACTGACACAGGAGAATGCCTGTCAGAGCTCAACAGCCCAGCAACAAATGCCTCTATCAGGCTCATAATGCAAGAGCTCCAGACCTCATTTAAAGCTGATATCCAAAAAACGACCGCGGATATCAGAGCGGACATCCACAGCATGGGGGAGCGCACTACCCGCCTAGAGGACAAGACAGAAGAGTTGGTGGAGGCACATAACTCTATAACAGAGGCCTACACAGACCTGGAACGCAAGCTAAAATCCTTGGAGGAAAAAGTGGCTGACCAAGAAGACAGGAGCAGGCGGAACAATATACGTATAAGGGGTATACCAGAGGCCATATCACAACAAGATCTGCCTAGGTATGTCAAAGATTTATTTAAGATCCCCTCCCTGTCTGAATTTGATCTAATCCTGGACAGAACCCACAGGCTTCCTAAGCCCAAACACCTTCCGCCCGACACTGCGAGAGACACGATCACAAGAGTACATCATTTTACTGTCAAGGACAGAATCATGCAGACATCAAGAAACATGGACAAATGGCCGGAACGGCACAAAGATATCAAGCTCTTCACAGATCTCTCTTCAGCGACCATGCTTAAACGCCGAGCCTTTGCACCTATAACAGAGGCACTGAGAAACGCAAATATCCTTTACAAGTGGGGTTTCCCTACAAAACTACTAATAAAAAGAAACGGCGTGGACAAACCCATCATGACTCCAGAAGATGGCAAAAAAGCGCTTCAAGAATGGAACGTACCCTTCCTGACCACCAGCCCGCGGAAGAAACAAGCAACAGCCCAAGCGCCAAAAACGCTCTCCAAAGACTGGTCGCGAGTCCACAGGGCCTCCCAAGCACGCACAGACCTGGACCAGTCACCGACCTGAAGGCCCAGATCCGCCGTCACACCACTTCCTCCAACAGGTTTCACATGTTTATGTTTATGTTAAAATTGCAGTTTACCCACGATGCCCAATAAGGGTACAACCGTAGGCCAAGGCCTAGCCGCACCGGGCGAGTGACTCCCCGATGCACTGAGCTCGACCCAAGTTATTGTTGATCTCCTCTATACAGAGATCCAAGTACCACACTTTGTGTGATACACCCCCACGGCTCTAGTAGCCCATTTTCTCCGTGCTCTAGGCAACCATATGCCACCGAATGGTGACTTATGGAATGTTGTATATAGTTTACCCCCCTGTTTCCCCCTTCTCCTCCGCACCACCCTCCCTCTAAGAGTACTCTGCAAATTCAGAGTAATGGTTATACAAGATTGCATGATTCTCAGACCACCTAGGCACACGATTCCGATAAACAAACCCCTGATACAGCACCTCCCACGATGGCCAGATGGGGATTAAGCTCATGTCCCTGAATGTCAAGGGGCTCAACTCTCCCAATAAACGGAGATTAGCCCTCCAAGAAGCGAAGAAATGCGGGGCCCAGGTAGCATTTTTCCAAGAGACCCACTTTCAGTGGATCTCTCGACCCAAATTTAACTCTAAATGGTATCCTCATGATTTCCACACATGTTATTCGGCTAAGAAACGAGGGGTGTCCATGATGATTGGCAAAGACGTGGCATTCTCCTTAATCAGGAAAATTGGTGATAAAAAAGGTCGATATTTAATTTTACAATGTATGTTGAATAATGCACCGTATACTCTAATCAATGTGTACAGCCCTAATGAAAATCAGAACGAGTTTTTACAGATGATATTGGCTTTAACTGATATGTATAAACATGGGGAGGTGATCATTGGAGGCGACATGAATTGTCTACTAGACAGCAAACTGGACTCCTCCTCCACCGCCCAACTCAAGAGCAGCACACTCAGACACAAAAATACACTAACGACAAAAATATGCTCCACACTAACGTCAGCTCGCATGGTAGACCCATGGCGCATTTTACACCCAACAGACATAGACCATACAAGCTATTCTCGGATAGATCAATTCCTTATCCCCGCCACATCGATGACCCAAATAGAAGGAGCGTCAATCGGGGTAATGACGTGGTCAGACCACGCTCCCATCACGCTCAGCATTAAAGAAGCATTTACTAATAAGGGGTCCGGCTCCTGGAGACTTAACGAGTCCCTTTTAGCAGACCCGTCCATAATATCCCAGATAACGGAAGATCTCCGAAACTACATTAAGGAAAACACGACCTCTGATTCCACTATTGAACAAATCTGGCTAGCCCACAAAGCGGTTATAAGGGGCAGTTTTATAAAACATGCCAGCTACACTAAAAAGCAAAGGTTAGCTGAATATACCAACCTGTTAGAAGAAATTTGCACCCTGACTCATTCCAACAAAAGAGACCCGCACCCAACCACAAAATCAAAACTTCTAGCTCTCCAAAGCAAACTAAACAACATCGAGCTAGCCAAAACCACATACCTTCTTAGGAAACTCAAACACAACTTTTTCACTAGCGGTAACAAAGCAGGTGCAATTCTAGCATCACAACTAAAAAAAAGAAATGTCGCCTCCAGGATCGCCTTCCTTAACGACTCTAAGGGTAAAAAGGTGACGAACCCCCAAGACATTGTGGACCAATTCGCCCATTACTACGGCGAACTGTATAACCTCAAACAAGATCCCAAGGTGACCGTACCAACCCCAGACAAAATAGACACATTTCTAAAGGCCTTAGACCTACCCAAACTGACAGAGGGGGACCTGGCGCCCTTGACAAAACCTTTCTCTCTAGATGAACTCACAAATGCAATCTCCCAACTCCCAGTGCACAAATCACCGGGCCCTGATGGTTTATCAAATGAATATTACAAGACCTTCTCGCCTACCATAGCACCATTGTTCCTCCAACTAGTCAATAAATGCGCTACGACAGGCGCACTCCCGAAGGAAATGCTTTTAGCTCATATTTCTACCCTTCCCAAACCTGGAAAACCCCCCACACACTGTAAAAAATTTCGGCCTATATCCCTTCTAAATGGGGATGCCAAGCTCTATGCGAAGCTACTCAGCAATCGGATCGCACCCCTCCTACATAAAATAGTTCACAACGACCAATCTGGGTTTGTCAGGGGCCGCCAGGGCTCGGACAACACCAGGAAAATTTTAAATATGATCTCCACATTGGAGTCCAAAAGATCATCTGGCCTCCTCCTCGCATTAGACGCGGAGAAGGCCTTTGATCGCCTGCACTGGGCTTACATGGCTAAAGTCTTGGAACGATTCAACTTCCCAATATCCACCATACATAGCATAATGGCTCTATATCATCACCCGGCAGCTAAGGTATCACACGGAGGGTTCCTTTCAACTACATTCTCCATCACCAATGGCACCCGCCAGGGGTGCCCCCTCTCGCCCCTGCTGTACATACTTGCCCTAGAACCCTTGGCCCAAAAGATCAGATCACACCCCGAGATACCGGGAGTCAATATTCACAACAAAATGTATAGCCTAGCACTGTTTGCTGATGATATCTTTATAGCTCTATCAGATCCCAAACGATCTCTCACTCCTCTGTTAAACCTCCTGCAGGAATTTGGCGATGTCTCTTACTACCGCCTAAACCAAGACAAAACTCAAGCCCTACCAATAAACATGCCAAAGCCACTGTTAGACGCACTCCAGACCTCCTACCAGTTCGACTGGAAACAGCATTCTCTAACGTATCTAGGAATAAAAATTGCACCCACGATCTCTGCCATTTCCCAACTAAACTACAAACCCCTACTAACACTATGTAAAGTGGAAATGAACAAATGGAAGCACACAAAAATCTCATGGTTAGGCAGAATCAACTCCTACAAAATGATTATTCTCCCACGGATACTTTACATTTTTAGGATGATACCATTAGGGATCACACCCCAATTTTATAAAGCCTTACAAAAATTATGTGGCACCTACATCTGGCAGGGAAAAAGACCCCGAGTATCCCTAGTACTCCTCCAGACTGCCCCAAGACTCGGAGGAGTGGGCCTCCCAAATCTGAACCAATACCATAGGGCAGCGATTCTATCCACAGGCATACTCCTACATGCCCCCCCAGGCACACTTCAATGGGTGGACATGGAGAGAACACAATTTCCAACCACATCTCTAACCGACTACTTATGGACACCGAGGAAGCTTAGAACTAAACGCACAGACCTATTCCCAACCACACAACTCACAATTTCCATATGGGATACCTTTATGGACACCTTAGGACACAAAGACACATTACACATCAAATCTCCACTCTCTGTTTTAAAAACGATAGTACCCGACATCCCCCTCAGAGACTGGACCACGGCAGGAGTGACAAAAATCTCACAGCTCCTAGATGCCAAGGGCGTAATACCGTTCCCGATCTTACAAGAGCAGTGGCAACTCCCCAGTAGGGCTACTTTCTCCTACCTACAAATAAAAAGTGCGCTGCAAGCACATGCACCTGCACTACTTACAACACCAGACACAACCAGACCTCTTACCTACTCCTAAACAGATGCTGGACAACACCCACGAAACCCAAATCACTTGCTATATGCTACAAAGCGTGGCAGGAAATCTCAATCACCACAGCACACCCCTACAAACATCATTGGGAGACAGACTGCGGGACGGTGCTGACGGACAGCGACTGGCTAAGTGCACTTAATAACCTCTCCAAGTGGACAAAGTGCTACACGCACATTGAAGCCCATAAAAAACTCCTCTACCGCTGGTACATGACCCCACAGAGGCTACATCGCATATATCCCAACACACCCAACACCTGCTGGAGGTGCGGGGCATCTGTAGGCACACTAGAACATCTGTGGTGGTCATGTGTCGGCATCCGACCGCTCTGGACTGCCGTATCCACGACACTAGACCAACTCCACATCCCTATATTCCGACTATCGAGGTCCTCATGTCTCCTTCTCCTACTTCCAACACACCTCACCCTAGCACAAAAACAAATCGCAGCTCTCACTATTCTAGCAGCAAGAAACCTGCTAACTCTGCATTGGAAATCGCAGATCTGCCCATCCCTGGCCCAACTCCAAACTAAACTCACCAAATACAAAATCTACGAAAGAATGGCAATAACATCCCCACAAAAGAAACTAGCATTTGACCTAAATTGGGGAGACTGGGAGGGTGAGGTGGATGACACAGGAGACATACAGGGATAAACTCCAACACACACAGTACGGCAACGAACTAGTCAAACCCCACCACGAACCAACGAGACCTAATATCTGAAGAGAACAGGACACAAACGTTACGCATATAATATTATACAATGCTCTGATGGTACTTTCATACCCCTCTTCCCTTCCCTTACCCACCCCTCGCCTACCCAACAACCTCCTCGTCCCCAAGCCAAGTCTTCGCCCCCCTAGGGGAGCTACCCACTTACGCACTAGCTCACCCATTAGTTGAGGTATATTCTAGCGCTCCCCAACACACAGCCTAAATCCAAGTTGACACAACAAAGCACCATGGGCCATACAGCCCATAATGATACTCAACCGACTAACTCGACCATGTACAACCACAGCCAGAGCCAAGGGTGATCCCCCTGCTCGGCACCTACAGATGAATAATCAACATTTAACCGACCTATAGATACGACCCGACTCACTATGACACTATGCATGTTGTAACACTTCATCCTGTATTATCTCAGTTTTTGTAAAGAATAAATGGAAATGATGATCAAGTAAAATGCCGAAAAACTGTATCCCCCACTTACATTCCCTTTTTACTTCTGTACCCCCTCACGTTTTCAAAAAATTTATAAAATACAAATTTGAATTAAAAAAATAAAAAATTATATATGCACAATCAATCCATTCAGGGGAACAACATATCAAAAAATGGCATGAATCAGACCAGGGGTTCAGAAGTTAGTAAAGTATCTTTTGGGGCCTGGCTGGCAGCATGGCTATCTGGCCCAAACTGGTTTTACAGAGCCCTCTATCTTGGAGACAATGGGGAAAATAATCCAATTATATCCAGGGATAGAGGCAGACTCCATTGAGCACATGTTACCAGTAAAACACAAAAGGATATAAAAATACATAACTCCTATCATACTGAATTGAACGGGTTAAATCTCCCAGGGTCCATAGTCACAGGGCAAGAGTCGGGCAACCAGGCTTCTCCAATGCAATGTGGTGAGATTGGTCTTGTCACAGGTATATATTATACTGCTGGGATAGTCTCATTTGTGATACCCCTGAGGACGGCTTGCGGTCACGCCGAAACGCACGTCGGGTTATTTATATTTTTATTTTTTAGCACTTTATAAGCACTTCGCACTTATGATGATTTAGTATCTTTTACCTGGGGCTACAGATACTTAGGTTGAGCTACTAAATTAGAACACCCACAAAGGTGTTATATAGGAGACATAGGGTTAGCTTAGAGAGATGGTTGTCTTCTGGGATTTTTTTGGTTTGGGAAGAGGTTTCTACTAATGGTTTTAGTATTGCTGTTTGTATCCCTTTATGGATTTTGTAGTTTTACAACTCCTTTTTTTCCCCCTTTTTGGGATACTGCATACTTTGTGCCTATTAATAACCTCCCCCTCCCCCCTTCCATTTCTCTATTGCTGCTATTCCCTTGGGTTCTCCACTTATCTGGCGAGGTGTGCATTGTTTAGTATACCGTCCTCTTTGTTAGGATCTTTACCTTGTGAGGCAGTGGCGTACATACCGGGGTCGCAGGGGTCGCGGCTGCGACCGGGCCCGGCCCACCAGGGGGCCCGGCCGCCCTGCGACCCAGGTATGTACCCACAGGGCCAGCCTCTTCTGCTGGGGGGCCCAGGAGCCGGCCACCTCCGGGCCCCCCGAGGCTGGCCCTGCTGTCACCCGGCTGGCTGGCGGGCGCGCGAGGGAGCACTCTCCTCTGAGTGCTTCCTCTTCAGCTCCCTCGCGCACCGCACTGATGCCGGAGCCGGAAGATGACGTCATCTTCCGGCTCCGGCATCAGTATGCGGCGCGCGAGGGAGCTGAAGAGGGAGCACCCAGGGGACAGTGCTCCCTCGCGCGCCCGCCAGCCAGCCGGGTGACAGCAGGGCCAGCAACACCACTGGACCCCAGGGAATCCCCCCAGCTCTCACACAGGTAAGGAGGCTGGGGGGATTAAATTTAAAACAAAATAAAAACAAAACGTGTGATAGTGTGAGTGATTGTGTTAGTGAGTGTGTTAGTGTGAGTGTGTTAGTGATTGTGTTAGTGTGAGTGATTGTGTTAGTGTTAGTGAGTGTGTTAGTGTTAGTGAGTGTGTTAGTGTGTCAGTGTGAGTGTGTTAGTGTGAGTGTGTTAGTGTGAGTGTGTTAGTGTGTGTGTGTTAGTGTTAGTGAGTGTGTTAGTGAGTGTGTTAGTGTGAGTGTGTGTGTGTGTGTTAGTGAGTGTGTTAGTGTTAGTGAGTGTGTTAGTGTGTGTGTGTGTGTGTTAGTGTGTGTGTTAGTGTGAGTGTGTGTGTGTGTTAGTGAGTTTGTGTTAGTGAGTTTGTGTTAGTGAGTGTGTGTGTGTGTTAGTGAGTGTGTGTTAGTGAGTGTGTTAGTGTGTGTGTCTGTTACTGAGTATGTTTGTGTGCGTCTGTCTGTCAGTAAATGTGTGAGTCTGTTCATGAGAGTGTGTGTGTGTGTGTGTGTCTAAAGCACTTACCTTTCTCCAGCGCCGGGCTCCCTTGGCGCTGGGGATCTCTTCGTCCCGATCCGCCTCTCAGCTCCGAATGCACATGTGTGGCAAGAGCCACGCGCGCATTCAAACCGCCCATAGGAAAGCATTACTCAATGCTTTCCTATGGACGTTCAGCGTCTTCTCACTGATTTTCACAGTGAGAATCGCAGAAAATCCTCTAGCGGCTGTCAATGAGACAGCCACTAGAGGCTGGATTAACCCTCAGTGAAACATAGCAGTTTCTCTGAACTGCTATGTTTTCAGCTGCAGGGTTAAAACTAGAGAGACCTGGCACCCAGACCACTTCATTGAGCTGATGTGATCTGGGTGTCTGTAGTGGTCCTTTAAGTGTATGTGTTTATGCATGCACTGGCGTACATACCGCGGTCGCACGGGTCGCAGCCCTGCTACCAGGTGCCCGCCGCCATGTGTTGCGGCCCCAGCCCGCGCAGAGTAAGCGCGGGGGGGGGGGGCCCACGGATCAGTTTTCGCACCGGGGCCCCATGGGTTGTGTGTACGCCACTGTTGTGAGGACAATTATTAGTCCTATAGCATGCTACACTTCTCTCCATTTAAGATTCTAGATACCTTTGTCTG
Organism: Pelobates fuscus; assembly: GCF_036172605.1. Lineage (NCBI taxonomy): Eukaryota > Metazoa > Chordata > Amphibia > Anura > Pelobatidae > Pelobates > Pelobates fuscus. Next base: position 101,596,309 of record NC_086324.1, on the reverse strand, counting down.
TTCCCAGGTTTTTAATAGACTACAATAAAGTTTTTGTTTTTTTGTTATCTTTATACTTACTGTTGAGATTGGACTGGGTCCTTCTCCTATTGGCTATTTTCTAGTAAGGTAGCTTTTGGAAATTATTTTCTATTTTATAATTTCTTGGGTTACCCCCTATTACCCAGTCTAGGTGACCTTGTTTACTCGAGAGACGGGAGGTGGGTAAGTTTTTCTCCCTACCTTCCGGCCTCTTGTGTTTTTTCCATATTTATGATAGAAATACTGTTATTCATGTTATTCAGTAAAGTGAAAATTGTCCTTTTTTTTTTTCCTCAGACGTGTACCTGCCTTGTGCAATTTTAGCTGTTGCTTATATAGTTAAGGCATTGGTATTCTTATTATCATGACTATCTCTTTCTCCTCTTTTCCATTAGGTCTCTTATCCTTTCTTAATCTTCCCCATTCTTTATTTATTAGAATTCATAGATAGTAGGAGACGAAAGGAAACAGGGTAAAACTATATTGTTTATTTTCCTATTGATCTCCCTAGCCCTTCCCGCCCATACCCCCTCTCTCGCCCCCTCCCCCCCAACAAAAATTAGATTTGTTAAATCCGATTATAGATTAATGTTTATTAATCTCTCTTATTTTTGGAAAGAGAGCGCGCACCAAATGCCTAGTATATTGCAATTGATTCTGTAATTCTGTTTATCTGCCTTTTTTGGGGGATCCATTTTTTTTTCTTCCTCCTTGCACCCTCACCTCTCTGTAGCATGAAATAGGCCTATATACACACTAAGTATATTGGGCAAAGAGTGCAGAAGAGAGGAGAATACCGGTTTTACTTCGTGCCTTGGTTTATTGTTATTGGACGGAAAGAGAAGAAAGGAGAAAAAAAAAGGAAGCCAGAAAAAGAGAAAAACACAAGAGACTTTTAACTCCGTTGTAATAAATGTTAAATTATAGTTTCCATTTTCTATATCCATATACCCCAATAATAATAACTTCAGATCTAAAAGAACCTAATAGAAGCCAACTTCTTACCCTTATTAAAACAAACCAATAAAAACTTTATCTGAGTGTATCTTCTTCCTAAGTTCACCAATACCCCTTTCCATTTTTTCCTGCCATAGAACTTGTGTTGTTACTTGGGTACATGGGATATTCCCTGTTTTCCGGTTTCGTGCTAGAAGCTATTTAGCTGTTGTAATAATATGTAGTGTTAGCATTAATACTTTTTTTTTGTAATTTTCGCCATTTTAGGTTTAACAAAACCACTTCAGGTTTAAAGACTAGTTTAATTTCAGTCATTTGATATATTACATTGTTTATATCTTTCAAAAATGTACTTATGGATACGCATTGCCACCAAATGGGGATCAGATTGCCTTCATTAAAGGGAAACTCCAGTGCCAGAAAAACGATCCGTTTTTCTGGCACTGGAGGGTCCCTCTCCCTCCCACCCCCCAATCCCCGGTTACTGAAGGGGTGAAAACCCCTTCAGTCACTTACCTGGGACAGCGGCGATGTCCCTCGCTGCTGTCTCCGCCTCCGTGACGCTCCTCCCAGTGATTGCGTCGGCCGGTGGGCGAGACTGATCTCGCCCACCGGCCGAGGAGACGTAATGCGCATGCGCGGAAATGCCGCGCATGCGCATTACGTCTCCCCATAGGAAAGCATTGAAAAATCATTTCAATGCTTTCCTATGGGGTTTTGAGCGACGCTGGAGGTCCTCACACAGCGTGAGGACGTCCAGCGACGCTCTAGCACAGGTTTCCTGTGCTAGAACCCAGGAAGTGACCTCTAGTGACTGTCTAGTAGACAGCCACTAGAAGTGGAGTTAACCCTGCAATGTAATTATTGCAGTTTATGAAAAACTGCAATAATTACACTTGCAGGGTTAAGGGTAGTGGGAGTTGGCACCCAGACCACTCCAATGAGCAGAAGTGGTCTGGGTGCCTGGAGTGTCCCTTTAACATTACATTTGCAACACTTATCTGAGAACTCTGGGAAGATTTGCTTTAGACGTTTCGGTGTTAAGTACCATTTATTTGAAAGTTTGAATTGTGTTTCAGTGAGGTTTAGGCAATGTATATGTTTATATAGTTTATTTAGAGAACTCATCCACTCGCCTTCTTCTATATGTACTTGTAACTCTTTTTTTTCCCATTTATTAATCAGTCCTATAGGTTTGTCGAGTCTCCATCTATATATAACTTTGGCACATTTTGCCAGTAGGTTATTGTAGTTCTTTAGTTCGAGAAGGTGTATAAGATATATGATTTTCTCCCCCTTGTTTTTAAGGAGGCAAAACCTTTGATTCACAGATAATTAAAAGTTTCTTTAGAGGGATTATTAAATTCCTCCATAATTTGATTGAATGGCTTAATTTTGTGTTCCACTAATGTCTTTAAATTCCCTTATCCCCCCAGTCTTCCAGGTATCTATTTTTATGTTATCTAACATATTTGAAATGGTAGAGAGTGGAAGCACATCTATTATTCTGTTTCTAAGTCCTATTTTATCCCACCAACTCGTTGATTCTTTAAGTATCTGTGATTTGGTTAGTGCCACTTTAATACATTTTTTATTCACGTCTAAGACCCAAAATAGTGAGAATAGGTTTCCTACCCCAGCTTTAGCTTCTTCCATTTTGTACCATGTGTCTTGGGTTGCTGCGATGTTTTGTGAAAGCAATATATGAAACAGTCTGCTAGCCAAATAACATTGTAGAATTTCTTGGCACCCTAAACCTCCATCTTGCATTGACCTAGCCAATTTTTTCATTTTAACCCTTGCTTTCTTGCCACTCCCTACAAAATTAAAGAAGGATGATTGTAGTAGAGATAGCCAATTTTCTGGGAAGTTGAGAGGGATCATTCTCCCTAAATACAGTCATTTTGGTATAATATATGCTTTTAAGATATTGATTCTACCTGACCAAGAGAAGCCCAATCCTTTCCAGTCTCTTAAGTTTGTATTGGTTTGTTTTAATAAGGGTAAGAAGTTGGCTTCTATTAGGTCTTTTAGATCTGAAGTTGTGATTATTGGTATTTATATAGCGCCAACAAATTCCACAGCGCTTTACAATATTATGAAAGGAGGGGGGGATTTACAATACATGAGACAATTACACAATGACACAGGAACAATAGGTAGATGAGGACCCTGCTCAAACGAGCTTACAGTCTAGATGAGGTTGGGTACAAATACACAGCAGGGCAGCAAGGGTGACAGTCACCAAACAAGGTGGAAATGTAGCAGAGCTGGAGATGAGAGTGGAGTATGGCTCTTTAGGAGTAAGTAAGTTTTGGGTAAGTACAGATAAGTTACTCTGGGAGTCCATAAGCATTTCTGAACAGATGTGTTTAGAGGGACGTCTTAAACAATTAGGGGGTAGGCAGGCTGTTCCACAAGAAGGGAGCCGCCTGTGAAAAGTCTTGCAAGCAGAAGTTAGCAGTAAGGGTGCGAGCAGTGGACAGGAGAAGGTCACCAGCAGAGCGGAGAGACAGAGAAGGGGCATATCTATGAATAAGGTAAGAAATGTAAGAGGGGCTAGAGTTGGTTGGAGCTTATAGGTAAGGGTTAGTATTTTGAATTGACACCTATAGGATACAGGAAGCCAGTGTAAGGATCGACAGAGGGGCGAGGTATGGGAAGAGCGACGGGTGAGAAAAATAAACCTTGCAGCAGCATTCAATAGGTTATGGTTATGCCTAAATAATTCAGCCTGTCCTTTTTTTCAGAGAGCCCAATATTTTGTATAAGAAAGTTAATTAAGCTTTTGTTCATGTTTTTCTAAGTTATTTTTTTATGCTGAGACTTTAGAGTATTTAGTTACCTCCTTCAGTAACTCTGGGACCAATGTTTTTGGTTCTTCTAATGTTAAAATGATATCATCTGCATAGATATTTAATTTTATACGTCCTAACGAGTTAGTGAAACCTTTAATCTTTTTTGTTTTGTCTTATTAAAATCGCTAGGGGTTGTAAAACCATTATGTACTATAAAGGAGAAAGAGGGCACCCTTGTCTTGTCCCGTTTTTAATATTACATTTTTGTGATGTAAATCCTGACCCTGTGACTTTTGCTGATGGAGAGTTATAGAGAGCAGGCATAACTTGTAGTATTAAACCAGTAATCCCAAATTGTTTTAGGGTAGCGAACATGAAACTCCAACCAACCCTGTCAAACACTTTCTCTGCATCTATTGACAGTAACATTAGAGGGGTTCCATTGTTCTCTGTTTCTTCTAATATGCTTATTATTTGTTTGAGATTACTGATTGAGGACCTCCCTGGTATGAATCCTACTTGATCATTGTTGATTAATTGTGGTATAACTATTTTTATTCTTTCAGCAAGAATGGAAGATAATATTTTAATGTCAGTATTGATTAGCAAAATAGGTCTATAGTTGTTAAATCAATTCTGGATCTTTTGGGATGGGAACAATATCCACTCTCAATAACTCTCCAGGACAGCCTCTTGTTCTCATTATGTAATTAAAGAGATAATAGCAAGTTCTCCTTTTAATTGGTCCTTCATCAGTTTATAAAATGTATATGCAAAACCGTCTGGGCCTGAGGCAGTCTTTATTGTGAGTTTCTCTATTGATTTACTAACCTCTACTTCTTTTATGGGCTATCAGTTTTAATTGGTCGGGTAGAATTTTTGGCATATGTATGTTATCGATTTAAAATTTCTCAATCTCTTTTTCCCTGCCGTATTGTTATTCTGGTAAGTTATATAGATCCCGATAAAATCTTTCATACGCTCTTCCTATTTTTTCTGGGGCCATTAAGTAAAGTTTCTTTATCCTTCATTTTATATATTACTCTTTTGTGTTTTTCTTTTTTCAGTTTGTTGGTCATTAGTGCTTCTGACTTGTTACCTTTTAGATACCACTTGGATTGTAGCGATTCTTACTGTTTAGCTGCTTTGTTCATTAACTGGGTATTTATCTGTTTTTCTGTTTCAGCAATCTTTTTTGCTGTTTGTGTAGAGGGTGTTATTTTGTTCTGCCTTTTATAATCACTTAGTTTTGTATATAGTGTTGTGTATAGTTTACAGTGGCTGCCATTTTTATCATATAATTTCTAACTAAACTTTTATAAGCGCACCAGACCGTGATATCCGGTGTGCCTATATTTTTATTTTCTAAAAAGAAGAGATTGGTTATTTTCTTAATCTCTTCAACATTATTCTTTTTATGTAATATATCATCTTTTAAACGCCAATCTTTGCGAAAAGTATCAAAGGTATCTTTATATTCTAAAATAATGAGGCTGTGTTCCGACCATGCTATATCCTGTTCGTGAATCTACAATACGTAAAACACTAAACAAGAATGGATTTCATGGGAGGATACCACAGAGGAAGCCACTGCTGCCCAAACAAAACCTTGCTGCATGTTTACAGTTTGCACAAGAGCACCTGGATGTTCCACAGCAGTACTGGCAAAATATTCTGTGAACAGATGAAACCAAAGTTGAGTTGTTTGGAAGAAACACACAACACTATGTGTGGTGAAAAAGAGGCACAGCACACCAATATCAAAACCTCATCCCAACTGTGAAGTATGGTGGTGGGGGCATCATGGTTTGGGGCTGCTTTGCTGCGTCAGGGCCTGGACGGATTGCTATCTGTAGCGGAGAGCCGATCTTGCACAGCTATTCTCCACTAGAGATCCCAGTGAGGCTCAGGAACAAGGTGATGTTAAGTCCACAGGCAAGGTTTCCAGCAGGTAGAGTAATACAGCAATATCCCCATCGCAATCCCAATAACTGGACGACACACAGTTTCAGGAGTAGAACTAACTAGCTTTATTTCACAGTTCCTTATAAAGCCCTCTCCCATGCAAGGGAGGAGGTTCTATCACTTAAGACATTATCCAATCTACAAGCAGTAACCTCCCACAGATCTCCTCCCCTCCTCTAGCATCATAATCCCCTTATCGTGTACACAGTTTTCCCCGAGTTTTGGATGTACCCTAAATACTTGGGGTACATCCACAAATCCAACATCCCCAGATAGCTCTATTCTGGGGGACCAACATACTTTAAAATTAGCCCATTCGGATAAAGCGTTCGGGAGTTATGGGACTTTGAAGTTTGGACCGACCGCAGAGGTAAAGTATCCGAAAACAGTTCCATGTATTCTGGCCCTGCGGTCGGTCACAAACAGGCGAATGCAAAGGGGTGAAATATTACTGTTAAGTGGCCTGACGGGGATTCGGATGAATCCCCTAGTTTGTGGGGTTCTTTCTACCGAACGGCGGGCCGTTCGGTAGTTTCCCCCCGAAGTATTAGGAGTCTGGAGGTCTCAGCGGTGTTTGCCTAGTCAAGTGTCCGATTTTGGTTCCAGACACTCGACGGCAAAACACCGCTGTTCGGCAGTCCAAGATGGCCGCCGCCACGTGTTCGCATCCCGAATGGCGGCCACCCAGAGAACAAAGACCACACTGCATGAATAGGTAATTACCCGTTTGCAACATTGTTGCAAACGGTAATTGAAGGCACACTTTACACAGGGTGGTCTGGTTGTTCGGTAGTTTCATTCCCTTGTTTTATTTGAATGATTCTACCGAACAACTAGAGGAATACAGTTCTTTACATACATTCAACTGTCAATATAACCGGATACCATGATTTCTATACATGTTCACACACATTAAACCAGCAATATGACTAAATACACTTATTCTCATACATGTTGTGGGACAGCCCGGTACCAATCCGCTACACTGCTCCCCCTTGCCCACAAGCCGGCATACACAGTCTGATCCAACACGGATCGGCTTGGGGATGTCCGGGGGCTCACGGATCATTTCTCTAAGTCAGTTTGTCTTGACAACCCGTCAGCATTTCCATTCTGCTTACCCGGCCGGTACTGGATATTAAAGTCAAAAGGCTGTAGCGCCAAACTCCAGCGCAGCAGCCTGGCGTTGTCCCCAGCCACCCGGTTCAGCCAGACTAACGGGTTGTGATCCGTGAGCAAGGAAAAGGGCTGTCCATATAAATAGGGTTGCAGTTTCTTTAGGGCCCACACCACAGCCATGCATTCCTTTTCGATGGCGGCGTAGCTTACTTCTCGAGGTAACAGTTTGCGACTGATGTAAGCCACTGGATGTTCTCCGCCATCGGCCCCGACTTGACTCAGTACTGCCCCCAATCCAAACATAGAAGCGTCTGTGTGAACAAGAAAACGTTTAGTTGGATTGGGAGCTGCCAAGACAGGGGCATTTATCAGTGCATTTTTCAATTGTTGGAATGCCTGCTCACACTCCGGGGTCCAGTTTACTTGGCGGGGGAGGTTCTTACGGGTCAGGTCAGTGAGGGGTTTGGCCAGGGCGCTATAATTGGGAACAAACTTCCTGTAATACCCTGCTGTCCCTAGAAACGCTAAAACCTGGGTCTTAGTCCTAGGGGTGGGCCACTGGGCTACAGCCTCTACTTTGGCGGGTTCGGGTTTCTGTTTACCGCACCCTACTCTATGTCCCAGGTATTGTACCTCAGCCATTCCGATACTACACTTGGCCGGCTTCAAGGTCAAACCTGCTTCCCTTATCCTATCTAGCACAGCTCCTATGTGAGCTAAATGTTCCTGCCACGTATTGCTAAAAATGGCAATATCGTCCAGGTAGGCACAGGTATAGTCCTGAAATCCATCCAGGAGTCGATCCACCATCCTTTGGAAGGTGGCTGGGGCGTTTTTCATCCCAAATGGCATGACCTTAAACTGGTACAAGCCAAATGGGGTGACAAAGGCCGACTTCGGGATGGCGTCTGGGGCCAGGGGGATTTGCCAATACCCTTTACACAAGTCAATAGTGGTGAGGTATTGGCCCCTGGCCATTCTGTCCAGTAACTCGTCTATCCGGGGCATCGGATAGGCGTCGGATACAGTCTTCTCGTTCAATCTCCTATAGTCCACGCAGAAGCGGGTCGTACCGTCTCGCTTTGGTACGAGGACTACAGGAGATGCCCAAGGACTGTCTGAGGGTTCAATCACCCCCAGTTGGAGCATTTCGTCGATCTCCTTACGCATGTTTGCCCGTACCGCTTCTGGAATGCGGTATGGCGTCTGGCGCATGGGTAGTTGCCCTGGGGTCTCGACCCGGTGAGTTGCCAGAGGCGTGTATCCAGGTACATTAGAGAACGTGTCGCGTTTCTCTTCTAATAGTTGCTGTACCTCGATCCGCTCCTGTGGGCTCAGCCGATCTCCCAGCACAACCTCCCCTAAATCCCCGGACAACTGCCCATCCCCCAGCAAATCGGGGAGGGGTAAGCTGTCAAACTCTTCCGTGTTAGGGGCACAGATGGCGGTTACCTCCACAGTACGCTCGTGGTAGGGCTTCAGCATGTTCACATGGAGCATGCGTCGCCCCCCAGTCCCTGTGCAGGGGCCGATAATATAGGTGGTATCACATCTTTGCTCCACCACCTTATATGGGCCCTGCCAGGCGGCCTGTAACTTATCATGTCGGACAGGTTTTAAAATTAGTACTTTCTGCCCGACCTGAAAGCTACGGTCCCTGGCTCCCCGATCATACCATGTACGCTGGCGGGTCTGGGCCTCCTGAAGGTTTTCCCTTACCGTCTTGGTCAACGCTTCTAGGCGGTCCCGAAAGGCCAACACATATGGTATGATGGGAGTGCCATCTGTGCTCCGGTCTCCCTCCCAATGCTCTCTAATAAGATCTAATGGGCCTCGGACCCTCCTTCCAAACAATAATTCAAACGGGGAGAACCCTGTGGATTCCTGCGGCACCTCCCGGTATGCGAAAAGGAGGTGCGGCAGGAATCGTTCCCAGTCCTTGTGGGTCTCTGCGAAGGTTCGGAGCATCTGCTTCAAGGTACCATTGAATCGTTCGCAGAGCCCGTTCGTCTGGGGGTGGTAAGGGGCACTGATAATAGGCTTAATGCCACAGATCCTCCAGAGGTGTTGGGTGAATTCTGCGGTAAACTGGGTACCCTGATCCGAGATAATCTCCCTGGGTAATCCCATCCGGGAGAATATCCGCATGAGGGCATCCGCGACCGTCTCAGCGTGGATGTTGGTCAGAGCCACTGCCTCTGGATACCTGGTGGCATAATCTACTACCGTTAAAATATACCGTTTTCCTGACGGGCTAGCTTTATTGAGGGGGCCTATCAGATCCACCGCTATTCGGCTAAAAGGTTCCTCTATTATGGGTAAGGGGTGAAGTTTAGCCTTCCTGCGATCCCCCCTTTTTCCCACTCTCTGGCAGGTATCGCAAGTCGTGCAATATCTGCGTACTTCCTGGCTAATCCCTGGCCAGAAGAAACTCTGGGTTAGTCTGTACCTGGTGCGACTAACCCCTAGATGTCCGGATAGCGGAATATCATGCGCTATCCGGAGTAATTCAGCCCGGTACCGCTGTGGTACCACTAATTGTCTCCTCGCTATCGGGTCTAACCCCGTAATCTGTTTGCTTGTTTCCCTGTACAAAAGTTGTTTATCCCAGATAAACCTCTCTCCCTCCGCCCCGGGGGAACCCGTGCCAACCTTGTCCCTATACACCTGAAGCGTGGGGTCTGTTGCGACTTCAGCTACAAATTCATTAGGTGGAGCCCAGGGGACACATTCTAGAGGGGGGGTAGGGTTGCTTACCTGGACCTCCGGCAGTGTGTTGTGGTCCTGGGTGCGGGCCTGTTGTCGGGTGACTACAGGGTTGACCTCCCCTGTGGTGGGCGACTGGGGCTCAAAAGCAGAAGTGAGCCTCCCCAGATCGTTCCCCAATAAAACCTCCGCCGGTAAATGCGGCATCAATCCCACCTCCACTTCCCCTGCCCCCGCTCCCCAATGTAAATGTACCCTTGCTGTAGGTAGCCGGTACACTGCTCCCCCAGCTACCCGGACGGCAACAGTTTTGTTCAGTTTTGCCTGATCTGAAATCAGGTGGCTCTGTACCAAAGTGATGGTGGCTCCCGAATCTCGTAATCCCCGGACTGCTGTACCATTCAGATATACCGTCTGTCGATGGTGCCGTAGATTATCCACATTGGCCTGGACAGGATCTGCCTCGTGCAGTACCTCCCATTGTTCCACAGTAGTAATGGGGACTGCGGAACCATACGGGGTGGTAACTAGGTCCTGGTAGTGGTGGGCTGCGGCCGCCCTGGGTGGAGTGGGCCTGGACGAATCCAGGTGGAACGGTCCCGTAGCTGTGGGCATTCCCTTTTATAATGTCCCCACTTCTGGCAGTGATGACAGGGGCCAGCGGTGGGTTGTCGGAACCGGGGCTGTGCAGTGGGTGGTGGTGGTGGTGGTAGTGGTCTCGGTGGAGCTGGGGTGTAGGTGGTTCCCCCGAATGTTTTAAAGGTTGCTTTTGGAGCTGCAGGTTTTTGTGACCTGCGTGCATCCAGGTAGTCATCCGCTTTCCTAGCAGCCTCGGTGAGGGAAGTAGGGTTTCTGTCCCTTACCCATTCCTGGACCTCACTGGTTACTCCCTCATAGAACTGCTCCATCAGCAACATCTGTATTACATCCTCCATAGAACGTGCCTTGCTAGCTTGCACCCACCCGAGTGCTGCCCCCTGTAATCGGCATGCCCACTCTGCGTGCGAGTCCTTCTCTGCTTTCTTTAGATCCCGGAACCTCCGCCGGTATGCCTCGGGTGTTATAGCATACCTGGCGAGTATAATTTCTTTCACTTTACTGTAATTCCTTATTTCGTCATTAGGTACAGTCCGATATGCCTCTGCTGCCCTCCCGGTTAACCTTCCGGCCAAAATAGGTACCCAGTCCTCTGCGTTAATTTTATGCAGTGCACACAGTCTCTCAAAGTCTTGCAGGAAAGCGTCTATATCTTCCTCTGCCTCCACATATGTTTTAAAAGCCTGGTACGGTATTTTAGGCTTACCTTCCTGTGGCACATTAATTGCAGAGCTTTGTTCTGGTGCCTGTGTCCTTAGGATGAATTCTTGTACCTCGGCCATTGTCCTGGTAACAATTTCTGCTGGGGGGTTTTCCCCATAAAGGGATAGCCTGAACTGAACCTGCCTCTGGAATTCCGATCCTTGTGGTGTTCCTCCCGGCTCCCTCTGTGCCGGAACTGAATCGCCCTCCATTCTGTACTCTGCCATGAGTTCTGTAACAAGTACTGCTTTCTTCTTATTGCTGGCTTGTATACCCCTTGCCTCTAGGAGGTCCTTTAGCGTGGAGCGTTTTAGCGCAGAAAAATCAATCTCCATCCGTACTCCATTTACGCTTGTTCCTCTGTGAGTTTGGATCCCAGCGCTGCCAACCAATGTAGCGGAGAGCCGATCTTGCACAGCTATTCTCCACTAGAGATCCCAGTGAGGCTCAGGAACAAGGTGATGTTAAGTCCACAGGCAAGGTTTCCAGCAGGTAGAGTAATACAGCAATATCCCCATCGCAATCCCAATAACTGGACGGCACACAGTTTCAGGAGTAGAACTAACTAGCTTTATTTCACAGTTCCTTATAAAGCCCTCTCCCATGCAAGGGAGGAGGTTCTATCACTTAAGACATTATCCAATCTACAAGCAGTAACCTCCCACAGATCTCCTCCCCTCCTCTAGCATCATAATCCCCTTATCGTGTACACAGTTTTCCCCGAGTTTTGGATGTACCCTAAATACTTGGGGTACATCCACAAATCCAACATCCCCAGATAGCTCTATTCTGGGGGACCAACATACTTTAAAATTAGCCCATTCGGATAAAGCGTTCGGGAGTTATGGGACTTTGAAGTTTGGACCGACCGCAGAGATAAAGTATCCGAAAACAGTTCCATGTATTCTGGCCCTGCGGTCGGTCACAAACAGGCGAATGCAAAGGGGTGAAATATTACTGTTAAGTGGCCTGACGGGGATTCGGATGAATCCCCTAGTTTGTGGGGTTCTTTCTACCGAACGGCGGGCCGTTCGGTAGTTTCCCCACGAAGTATTAGGAGTCTGGAGGTCTCAGCGGTGTTTGCCTAGTCAAGTGTCCGATTTTGGTTCCAGACACTCGACGGCAAAACACCGCTGTTCGGCAGTCCAAGATGGCCGCCGCCACGTGTTCGCATCCCGAATGGCGGCCACCCAGAGAACAAAGACCACACTGCATGAATAGGTAATTACCCGTTTGCAACATTGTTGCAAACGGTAATTGAAGGCACACTTTACACAGGGTGGTCTGGTTGTTCGGTAGTTTCATTCCCTTGTTTTATTTGAAAGATTCTACGAACAACTAGAGGAATACAGTTCTTTACATACATTCAACTGTCAATATAACCGGATACCATGATTTCTATACATGTTCACACACATTAAACCAGCAATATGACTAAATACACTTATTCTCATACATGTTGTGGGACAGCCCGGTACCAATCCGCTACACTATCATTGAAGGAAAAATGAATTCCCAAGTTTATCAAGACATTTTGCAGGAGAACTTAAGGCCATCTGTCTACCAGCTGAAGCTCAACAGAAGATGGGTGTTGCAACAGGACACTGACCCAAAGCATAGAAGTAAATCAACAACAGAATGGCTTAAACAGAAGAAAATACGCCTTCTGAAGTGGCCCAGTCAGAGTCCTGACCTCAACCCGATTGAGATGCTGTGACATGACCTCAAGAAAGCGATTCACACCAGACATCCCAAGAATATTGCTGAACTGAAACAGTTCTGTAAAGAGGAGAGAATTACTCCTGACCGTTGTGCACGTCTGATCTGCAACTACAGGAAAAGTTTGGTTGAAGTTATTGCTGCCAAAGGAGGTTCAACCAGTTATTAAATCCAAGGGTTCACATACTTTTTCCACCTGCACTGTGAATGTTTACATGGTGTGTTCAATAAAAACATGGCAACATTTCATTCTTTGTGTGTTATTAGTTTAAGCAGACTGTGATAGTATATTGTTGTGACTTAGATGATGATCAGATCACATTTTATGACCAATTTGTGCAGAAATCCATATCATTCCAAAGGGTTCACATACTTTTTCTTGCAACTGTATATATATATATATATATATATATATATATATGTTTATTTGTGGTCGTATACAATAAGCCGAGTTATAGTGATGGTGGTGTAAGTCAGTTGTGCTGTGCCGGAACCGACGTTCAGGTAGGCCTGTAAAAGAGGGCCCAACAAGATGAATTGCTTAATAAAGGGAGTGGTGGGTGGGCTGAACCAGGCAGTCTTGGCAAAGAGGAAGGGAGGTCTGTGTATTTATAGGCCGGGTAATTCCTCCCACAACTACAGGCTTCGCCAACCGGTTCAGCCTTCTCATTTGTGGATGTATACAATAAGCCAAGTTACAGTAATGGTGGTGTAAGTTGGTTGTGGTGTGCTGGGTTCGGGTAGGCTTGTAAAAGAGTACAAAAAGTTTAAAAGTTCAAAACTTAATACATGTCGACACTGCATAACCAATACTTAAAGGATACTTAATGGATACTTACCAATACTTAAAGGATCATTATAGTGTCAGGAAAACAAATCATTTTTCCTGACTCTATAGTACCCTGAGGGTGCCCCCACCATCAGGGTCCCCCTCCCATGGTGTTGAAGGGGTTAAAACCCCTTCAGTTACTCACCTTCTTCCACCGCCAGGCTCCTTTACCTCTCCTTCCCTGCCTACGTCAGCCCCCCTGTCTGACGTCACCGGAGCGGAATGCGCACGCGCGCGCATGCAAAGTGTCCATAGGAAAGCATTTTTCAATGCTTCCCTATGGGTGCTCTGCGTGATATAGGCATAATATGCCTCCAGCATCGCAGATGTGCCTCTAGTGGCTGTCCGGAAGACTGCCACTAGAGGCTGGCTTAACCCCAAATGTAAATATAGTATTTTTGCTATGTTTACATAGCCTTACTTCATTGAGCTGAAGTGGTCTGGGTGACTATAGTGTCCCTTTAAATGTATGTATCAATTTCCTCTCAGGTTGAGGGATATATGGCATATTCAGATTACTCTACTGTCTACAGGGATATTACTAGACAGTGGCGTACACATGACCCATGGGGCCCCGGTGCGAAAATTGATCCGTGGGCCCCCCCCCCCCCCCTCGCGCTTACTCTGCGCGGGCCGGGGCAGCAACACATGGCGGCGGGCACCTGGTCGCAGGGCTGCGACCGCGGTATGTACGCCAGTGCATGCAGATGCACACACACTTAAAGGACCACTACAGACACCCAGATCACATCAGCTCAATGAAGTGGTCTGGGTGTCAGGTCCCTCTAGTTTTAACCCTGCAGCTGAAAGCATAGCAGTTTCAGAGAAACTGTTATGTTTCACTGAGGGTTAATCCAGCCTCTAGTGGCTGTCTCACTGACAGCCGCTAGAGGCGCTTCCGCCATTTTAAGACACTGAACGTCCATAGGAAAGCATTGAGTAATGCTTTCCTATGGGCGGTTTGAATGCGTGCGCGGCTCTTGCCGTGCATGCGCATTCGGAGCTGAGAGGCGGAGGGATCCCCAGCGCCATGGGAGTCCGGCGCTGGAGAAAGGTAAGTGCTGAAGACACACACACACACTCTCACGAACAAATGCATACACACTAGCTAACAGACACACACATTTACTGACAGAGACACACTCAGCGGCAGACATACATACACACTCACTTACAAAACATACACTCTCACTGACAAACACACACTCACTAACAGACATCAAACAGACTCACTAACACACACACACAAACACACTCAGTACCAGACACACACAGTAACACATTCACTGACACTCACTAGCAGACACACACACACACACTCTAACACAAACACCAACACGCACACTAACACTCACTCACACACACTAACACACACACACACACACTAACACACATACTTACACACTAACACTCACACACTAACACTCACACACTAACACTTACACTCACACTCACACTCACTCACACACATTAACACACACTCACTCACACACACTTACACTCACACACACTTATACTCACACACACTAACACTCACACACTAACACTCACACTCACTCTAACACTCACACTCACTCACACACACTAACACTCACTCACACACACTAACACTCACACTCACACTCACTCACACACATTAACACTCACACTCACTCACACACACTCACACACTCACACTAACACACTCACACTAACACTCACTTACACGTTTTTTTTTTTTAAATTTAATCCCCCCAGCCTCCTTACCTTTTGGAGTGCTGAGGGGATTCCCTGGGGTCCAGTGGTGCTGCTGGGCTCCTGGGGGGCCGTTCACCCGGCGGGCAGTCAGGCTGGCCGGTGCGCGAGGGAGCACTCTCCCCTGAGTGCTTCCTCTTCAGCTCCCTCGCGCGCCGCGTACTGATACCGGCGCCGGAAGATGACGTCATCTTCCGGCTCCAGTATCATTGCGGTGCGCGAGGGAGCTGAAGAGGAAGCACTCAGGGGAGAGTGCTCCCTCGCGCACCGGCCAGCCTGACTGCCCGCCGGGTGTAAGCAGGGCCAGCCTCGGGGGGCCTGGCTCCTGGGCCCCCCAGGAGAAGAGGCTGGCCCAGAGCGTACATACCGGGTCGCAGGGGCGGCCGGGCCCCCTGGTGGGCCGGGCCCGGTCGCAGCCGCGACCCCTGCGACCCTGGTATGTACGCCACTGTTACTAGAGGTAGTAGGAGCAGTGCATATTGTTTTAGAATACAAACAAAACAAAGAAATTGTGCATTGTGAGTGCCATTTAGTGCCTAAAATCACTAAATGGCACTCGGATGCAAAGTGAGAGAAATGTATATAAGGGGGTGCAAAGAAATATACAATACTTGGCTGTATACTTAGTATAGTGAGTTTTACACTTCCTGATCTTCCTATAATAAAAATATGCATAGTATAATACTGTAACACAAGGGAAATTGATAAGTTATGAAGGTATTGGGTCACTCACAATTTGCAGAGCCACACAAAGCTGGCTCTGACTTCAAAGGCAGATGAATAATAAGCTTATTCTAGCTCTCAGATTTCCAAGCAGGATAACTCCTTTCCAGCCCCTCAATGAATTTCAGGATATCCAATGTGGTAAAGAAGGAATAAACTTTACTGGATACAAAATAACACTGGAAACAAAAAATAAGCTTAAAATAACTAAAAACAGTCCACAACACTTCGACCTCCGGGCATTTGTCAAAGTATATAGTAGATGCTGGTCTTCTTCTCTTTAAATAGTTGTGGTGAATGTCCAATTTGGCACCGTTCACCGGCGTCCGTCTTCACTTCTGGGTTCATTGAACTTCCGCGTCATATGACTTGACGTCCGGTCATATGATTCTGACGTCGGCGTCTGGCGTGTTGATGTCATTTCCGAGTTCTCAATGTTTTCTTTTGGATTGCCTAAACACAAGTGGCACTAGCAATTTTGTCATTTTTAAAGTGGGAAAGAATCTAGCTTTATACAGATAAACCTTGCAAATAAAAACAATACATATATATTAAATAATATTCCAAATTGATGTTGTTCTTTTCTTTCTATTGAAAGGAACAAAGAGCATAATTAGTGTATACAGAACGTTTGATATAAAAACATAACATGAGGGAACATTCTCTCAGATACAGAATAATATTTGGTTAATAGAAAACATCTATAATATAAAGAGTAGAATCCTCTTAAAGTGAACACACACTTATAATAGGAACATAATTTTTTGTTTACAGCTGCAAATTAAGGCTACAGGGAAATACCTGAAGTTTAAACAGGCTTAAGGGTATATATAAAAAAATAAATATGTATATATATATATATATATATATATATATATATATATAATTACATATAAAATGGAAATAAGGGGTAAACATAGATACATAGTTAAGAAAATATATAATATATAACCTTATGGTGATGAAGTATAAGAAATTGGAAGTGAGACGAGGGAACAGGAACATTTTTTTAAATTGAAAATCCAAATAAAAAGGCGTGAGGTCCGTTAAACCAATGGAATATCCAATTAACACAAGAAATTAGTAAGGAGAAAATCAATTTTTTAGATTTAGAAATTTATTTAGAGGAAATCCAAATCAAAACGAGAACTTTTTTTAAAAAAAGTAGATGTTAATAGCTACATCCACACAGAAAGTTGCCACCATCAGCCATGGTTGGAAAACATTCCAAGAGGACAGTTTCTGAGATTAAAACGAAACTGTACTGACTTAAATTCCTTTCATAATCAGGCAGATGTCCTCAAAAAACAATTTTTAAATTGGGGATATAAATTAGAACACCTAAATGGAGAACTACAAAAACTTAAAAATATAGATAGAGATACTCTTCTCACATATAAACGGAAAAAAGCAGTGACAGATAAAGAAGAAACAATTAAAACTGATTTTAAATAAAAACTGGCATATTCTCCAACAGGACCAAGAAATTCAACCATTCTTGGAAAACAAACCAAAAGTTGTATTTAGGGGAGCAAAACATTTGAGAAAATACTTTCTTCTAGCTATATAGATATCCCAAACACTAATTTCTTGGAGTCGTATAAAAATAGTAAAAGGGGATTTTTTCATTGTGGTGATTGTATGGGTTGTAAAAATCATAAATATGAAAATAGAAAGATAGAACATTTTAAACCCAGGGTGGGAAACAAAACATATAGTATTGACTAATTTATTTCCTGTCTCTCTAAGAATGTGATTTATTTGCTCACGTGTATTGCTACAATACATTGGCAAAACATCCAGATGCCTTAAAACAAGGATACGTGAGCACATCTATAATATTAGGAGAGGTGGTTTAAAACATAATGTATCATTAAATTTTTTAAACCGCCATGGTGGAGATCCCTCTGGACTCCAATTCTGCGGCATCCAGATGATGGAAGCCCATTAGAGAAGGGGATGCTTGGAGTCGATGTTGAGCCGCTGTGAGATGAAGTGGATATTCAATTTCGACACTTTGTCTCTCGGCGGACTTAACGTCGACTTCGAGATGTCTGCACTTATTTAACCTCACGCCTTTTTATTTAGATTTTCAATTATATATTTTTTTCCTGTTCCCTCTGTTCCCGCACATAAAGGGGTTGTCAGAAGGGCCCTAGCAAGAAACCAATACTTGATTGTGCCTCTAATAGTAATTAAGTTGAATGAGTATTAACTAGTAAATTGGAGGTTATGAAAAAACCTAATATCTGATCGAAGTGAAATAATGGCTGTGCAGAAACCTACTGTGAAACATATAATTAGAAACTCAACTAGAGGAGGAGAAGTGTGAGTATTGAGGGAGATGCCTCTTAGTGAAAAAAGGCAAGAACGAATATGGAACAGTCAGATTGTACCATCTGTGTTCCCTAGCTTTGTACTACTGACAAGACTCGTAGTTATGTCATTTTTTATCCTTCATCACCATAAGGTTATATATTATATATTTTCTTAACCATTTATCTATTTTTACCCCTTACTTCCATTTTATATGTAATATATATATATAAAGCTAGGTTCTTTCCCACTTTAAAAAAGGCTATTATAAGTGTGTGTTCACTTTAAGAGGATTCTACTCTTTATATTATAGATGTTTTCTATTAACCAAATATTATTCTGTATCTGAGAGAATGTTCCCTCATGTTATGTTTTTATATCAAACGTTCTGTATACACTAATTATGCTCTTTGTTCCTTTCAATAGAAAGAAAAGAACAACATCAATTTGGAATATTATTTAATATATATGTATTGTTTTTATTTGCAAGGTTTATCTGTATAAAGCTAGATTCTTTCCCACTTTAAAAATGACAAAATTGCTAGTGCCACTTGTGTTTAGGCAATCCAAAAGAAAACATTGAGAACTCGGAAATGACATCAACACGCCAGACGCCGACGTCAGAATCATGGGACCGGACGTCAAGTCACATGACGCGGAAGTTCAATTAACCCGTAAGTGAAGACGGACGCAGGCGAAAGGCGCCAAATTGGACATTCAACACAACTATTTAAAGAGAAGAAGACCAGCATCCACTATACACTTTGACAAAGACCCGAAGGTCGAAACGCGTTAGTGTTGTGGTGGACTGTTTATTTTATGTTATTTTAAGCTTATTTTTTGTTTCCAGTGTTATTTTGTATCCAGTAAAGTTTATTCCTTCTTTACCACATTGGATATCCTGAAATTCATTGAGGGGCTGGAAAGGAGTTATCCTGCTTGGAAATCTGAGAGCTAGAATAAACTTATTATTCATCTGCCTTCGAAGTCAGAGCCAGCTTTGTGTGGCTCTGCAAATTGTGAGTGACTCAATACCTTCATAATTGATCAATTTTCCTTGTGTTACAGTATTATACTATGCATATTTTAGTTTTTATTATAAGAAGATCAGGAGGTGTCAATCTCACTATAATAAGTATACAGCCAAGTATTGTATATTTCTTTGCACCCCCCTTATATACATTTCTCTGATAATGTTTTAGAATGACCTGAAAATGTTAAAGGTTGTATTCACATAACTTTAAGGTGTTGTGAGCTAGTTAAAGGTTGAGGTGGGAAAAAATAGGTGAACGCCGCCAAGGAATTGAATGAGTATGGTTTGATGATTTCAGATGCGGAAGTGAGTTTATTGAAAATGGCCAGAGCCCAGCGCATGAACAGGTGGCATTGGCAGAAAGTGTTGCATGTGGCAGCAAGTAAATCCTGGAATGTAAGGGTTCATTTGGCAGCCATGGAGATAGTTCGGAAGAATATAAGATATTGTGATCGAGTCACCTCATCAGTTTCTATGTTTTGACTGCCTGCTATAGTTATGTGGACAAAGTAGAGTTTATGTGATGCTGCCAGCCAGAGCTCTACCTAATAAACCTTATTATTGTAAGGGAGGGTGACTGACCGGCAATAATTCAAATGCTGCTAATTTACTAAAAGAAGGTAGGTTCCGTGTCGCCTATGGGAAATGTGTCATGGACCCAGTTAGCTATGAATTTGGCTGCAATCCGGTGTGGGCGACTATATTAGTCCAGAAATGAGGGGAAATGGTGTAGTGATCATGGCTTCCCTGTTCTGGTGGGATAGAAAGTTTACTGACATGAACAGGTCTGCTCAAGCATGTGTTGAATGTAACAGTGCTATTGTTGACAGGTGAACCTGGGTGGAGGTTGAGTGGATGGGAAATTAATTAGCTCCCTCTTGTAAGGTGCATGGTAAAGTTCAGTGGACCAAGGAGAGACTGGAGATCCATATGGAAAACAGGCATCATTGCCCAGAAAGGATTTTCCTTTCCCGGATACACTAGACTTAGTCTGCGGAGAGGCTGAACTGCAATGAAATCAAGTCTAATGTATTTCCAGAAATAAAAATTGGTGTAGGGGGTCAATGGTTGATCGAGAAAGCGGAGTTCAAAGGGATTTAAAAGATCCAAAAGACGCATCTGCTTCAGGTTATTGCTAAAAGGCTCAAAGTAGGGTCAGCGCTAATATGCCACAGGAAGTAGGTTGTATAAAAGGTATAGGCAGCACACCTAAGGGAAAATGGGTCCCCCCTCTAGACCCCTCAGAATAGGTATAAAATAGAACAAAATAAAAGGAAAGGGTGTGCCTTAAAAGAATAATAAATAAAAAAAAATCAGTTCCATAATCGTTACACTCGTGTAGATAATGTTTTATTGAGGGACAGTACTGACGTACAAGAGGAGCCTACAGAGAGTTTATGCAACTATATTGAATAATTTGGGCATCTCTCCACTCCAAACGTAAGACTCGTGGCAAGGTAGAAGGCTCAGTTCACTATATATCTGGGACCAATGCACCCGGAGCAACTTAAAGATAAGGAATATGGCATTTACCGTATATACTCGAGTATAAGCCGAGTTTTTCAGCACATTTTTTGTGCTGACAAACCCCAACTCGGCTTATACTCGAGTCAATAGTCTGTATTATGGCAATTTGCATTGCCATAATACAGACAGGGGCTGTGGGGGCTGTCAGAGCTGTAACTTGCCTCTCCTGCAAGCTCCCTCCTCCTCCGCGCCGTCCGTTCAGCCCCTCGGTCAGCTCCCAGTGTAAATCTCGTGAGAGCCGCGGCTCTCGCGAGACTTACAGTGTGAGCTGACAGAAGAGCTGACCGGATGGCGCGGAGGAGGAGGGAGCTGACAGAGCTGTAACTTACCTCTCCTGCAGCTCCTGACAGCCCCCCTCCTCCCCACTGAACTGCCAATGCCACCGGACCACCAGGGAAGGAGTATGTATGTATCAAGCAGGGAGGGGGGACGAAAAAAAAAATAATAATAATAAAAAAATAATAATAATTAAATTTAATAATAAGAAAAAATAATTAAAAAAATATTAAAATAATTAAAAATAAAAATAAAATTGCCCATCCCCCACCAAGGCTCTGCAACACACACACACACACTGCACTCATACACACACTGCACTCATACACACACGCTGCACTCATACACATACTGCATTCATACAGACACTGTACTCATACACACACGCTGCACTCATACACACGCTGCACTCATACACACACTGCACTCATACACACACACGGCATTCATACACACACACTGCATTCATACACACACTGTAAAATAAATATTCAATTAATATATTTTTTTTTAGGATCTAATTTTATTTAGAAATTTACCAGTAGCTACTGCATTTCCCACCCTAGTGTTATACTCGAGTCAATAAGTTTTCCCAGTTTTTTGGGGTAAAATTAGGGGCCTCGGCTTATATTCGGGTCGGCTTATACTCGAGTATATACGGTACCTAGTCAGACTGCTTCTGTAGCCCTTAAGATAGGCCAAATATCATGGGAACTTTAAAGAATGAGAATCTGGTAATAAAAGAGATGAGATATTATTGGGATTCCCATTTATTAGGCTAACATGGTAGGTGCGCCCGCACATAAAGGGTTTGTCAGAAGGGCCCTAGCAAGAAACCAATACTTGATTGTGCCTCTAATAGTAATTAAGTTGAATGAGTATTAACTAGTAAATTGGAGGTTATGAAAAAAACGAATACCTGATCGAAGTGAAATAATGGCTGTGCAGAAACCTACTGTGAAACATATAATTAGAAATTCAACTAGAGGAGGAGAAGTGTGAGTATTGAAGGACCACTATAGTGCCAGGAAAACATACTAGTTTTCCTGGCACTATAGTGCCCTGAGGGTGCCCCCACCCTCAGGGTCCCCCTCCCGCCCGGCTCTGGAAAGGGGAAAAGGGGTAAAACTTACCTTTTTCCAGCGCTGGGCGGGGAGCTCTCTGCCTCTGATCCTCCTCCATTCCGCCCCGTCGGCTGAATGCGCACGCGCGGCAAGAGCTGCGCGCACATTCAGCCGGTCGCATAGGAAAGCATTTACAATGCTTTCCTATGGACGCTTGCGTGCTCTCACTGTGATTTTCACAGTGAGAATCACGCAAGCGCCTCTAGTGGCTGTCAATGAGACAGCCACTAGAGGATTTGGGGGAAGGCTTAACCCATTAATAAATATATATATATGTTTATAAAAAAAATGGGTTGACGGAGCGAGCTGGACGTGTTTGCCTAGAGCTCCGCTCCGCCGCACCGCTAACCAGCAAACATTAGCTATTAAATTCGACCAAACTCGATTATAAGTCAATCTATCTGCTCCCAGGGATGGACAGGAGGCAACAACAGAAGAAGAACCAAAAAAAGGGCCAGGAATCCGGTGCATCCGTGGCAGAATTCTTCGCCACGCGAGCTGCGACCCCAGATCGCCAAGATGGCGGCGGCGGCGGGAAGGAGGGAGGCGAGGAGCCAGCGCTCGGGACCAATGCTGCGGGTCCTCAGAGCACTCCGGACACAGCCCAAATTCTCACCTCGCTTGCCGAAGTGAAATCGTTCTTGGCCGGTGAGATAGACCGAGCCGTCAAGCTGCTACGGGATGAAATCCAGACCCTGGGAGACCGCACCTCGAGGCTGGAAACAAGGCTGGAAACTACGACGAAGGCCCATAATACGGCCATCACGCAGATTAACCAATTGACAGCCAGGATGGAGGCAGCAGAATTGACTATCGAGGACATGGCGAACAGATCACGCCGCAATAATTTACGACTGAGGGGCCTCCCAGAAAACGCGGGAGAGGGCCCTGTGGCGGCCATAGTCTCTGCAATCCTGAAACCCTTACTGCCTGACATCCCTGAACACCAATGACATATTGAAAGAGCCCACAGAGCTCTGCGAGCTAGGAGGCCGGACGCCAACTACCCTAGGGACATTATTATAAGGTTCCTGCATTACCAAACAAAAGAAGCCATCCTTAAGAAGAGCAGGGAGGCCCGAATCACCTTCCAAGGGGCTGATTTATCTGTATTTCAGGACTTAGCGCCCACTACCCTACAGAGGAGAAGAGACTGGAGGCCCATTACGGAGGCGCTACGAGATGCGGGTATCCGGTACGCCTGGGGATACCCCTTCAAGCTGCTGGCGTTCAAGGAGGGGAGAACACATGTCCTTCACCCAGGATCGGATGCACGGTCCTTCTTCCAAGCAATGGAATTGCCGGCCCCTGAGGGAATCCCCAAGATGGTAGCGGAGTCTGGAGCCCTACAGCCCCTACCGAGAGAATGGTATACCGTCGGAGAGTGAGGTACAGGGGCACAATACATGTCAAAGGATTGTGACTGTCCATGAACAGTTCAACGGGGGTTTGGATGGGGGGATTAAGCCGGCTGACTTGGGAGGGGTACGGGGAGCGGGACAATACATTCCAGCAAGGGGTGTGGGAGAACACTTCCAGACAACCGGGGCCAGACTCTGAGCACTGGACATCCCGTATAATAATAATAATAACACTGTTTGGGCGGGGGATGGGGAAGGGGGGGTCTGAGATTTGCCGAGATTGGGTGTTGGGGAACTAGTCTTTGATCATGACCCAGAATTCTGAGTTGTATTATATCCCGTATACCTTGTGTTTATATGTTGATCCAGTCCATAGCCAGGATACCAAACCCCAGGCCCGGTCTCTCTCTTAGACTATAGGATCTCACCAAAAAAAAAAAAAAAAAAGGGGGGGTACACTACGAGGTAGACTTGAGTACCTTCGACCCAGTTAACCACAGAACCCCCATTATTACATATTGCATATTATAAGTGAGAGGCCGCGACCTGCGACTACCTCCCTAGGAGGCCCGGACGGGACCCGGCCCAGGTGTATGGGAGGGGGTGGCCGGGAAGAACGGGCATAGGGGTGACAATGTAAGCACAGTATTTTTGATATATGTATGTACTCGCTGGCTAGGATTTGCATGCTTGAAAGCCACATGGCATACGGACCTACACTAGGTGCCCCAGTAGGGGCCAAACGCCCCACCCAAGAGTATAAGGAGGGTTGGCCTACTGGCCAGCGTAGACGACCCTGGGGGAGGGTTAAGGGTATCTCCCATCTTTTATTGCCTAAATTGGTTTCTCAATGTTCAAATGATTATGCTGCAAGTACAGCGCTTCCCGACTGGGTGACCCCAAATGCTTTTGGGACGGCGCCCCACTTCCCGCGACAGCCTCCCCCCCCCCTGAGTCTTTGATCACGTGCAGGGAGTTCGCCCTCCCCCTCCGCTCCACATTGTGCCCGTGCGCCCCACGAAAAGGGCATCCCCCAGATGAGCTTGGAACAACTATAGGGGTACTGCAGTGAACGGACCTGGGAATTAGCCCTATGGCCCGGAGGAGAGGGAGGGGGTGCTCGGATAGTGTTGGGATGGGGGTAGTACTGTATATACCATACTTATGTTGAAGTGCATGTACACGATATTTTTGACCCGCTTGCATGTGAACCCAATGGTATGGCCTCCTAATACGCGCGGCATAGCCCCGCAGCAGACATTTACCCCACCCGGAGGTGTTAGCAGAGATGACCCACTAAGCCCCATACCCAACTAAATAACTAGTTAAGATACAAATGCATACATCGATAGTACAGCATTCCCCCACTGGATAAACGTAATTGTCACCACTAGATCACTGTTCCGCTCCCCACGCGTGCGGATCCCCCCCCCCCCCCCCCCCCACCCCCCACCCCCCACCCGAGATGCGGCTCCTTGCCTTTCAGCCCTACGGAACCACATATCCTGGTCCCTCCCTGGGACGCAGTCACATGTAAAAGAGTTACAATCATCGAACTGACATATAGCATTGGAAGCGGTGCGGTCCTGCCACGGCTTTGTAACCCGAAGTCCGTATGGTACCCGGCTGGGTACTATCTGTGGACGCGAGGACGACACCCCACATAGAGCTGGCGATTAGTAAGTCCAGTTTTTTTATTTTTATTTTTCTTCTTTTCTCTCCTTTTTTCTTCTCTTCTCTATTTACCCTTGTCTCTCTTTCCCCCCCTCTACGTACCCTCATGCCTGCCCCCCCCCCTCCGGTATGCGATAGTCTCAGAGGCGGAGGCTCTCCTTATAACACCTATGATCGATATCTCCTATAGCGTTAGGGACGATCGGATAGGGAACCCACTAACAGGCTCCGAGCGGCAAACACCGCAACAGCTATGGCTCTAAAACTACTTTCCATAAATGTTAAAGGCTTGAACGCCCCTAGAAAGAGACGCCTTATGCTTAGAGAGATCAAACGGCACAATCCTGACGTAGCTCTCATTCAAGAGACACATATTTCGCAAAACACGACGCTTCGCATTAGAGACAATACTTACCCCATATCCTACGAGGCTAGATCACACCGCAAACACAACGGGGTGGCTATCTTAATACACAACAGGTGCCCGATCCAAATACGTTCCACAGACATAGACACGGACGGCAGGTTCATCATACTGTCGGGGACACTGTACTCCCATTCAATACACTTAATCAATGTGTATGCCCCTAACATACCGGACGCAAAATTCTGGGAGACATTGACAGATAAAATTAAGGCCCTACCGTACGGCATGTTAATCATGGGGGGCGACTTTAATGCCGCACCGTGCCCAGCAACTGACAGAAGCACCAAGACAGGCACCCAGAGGTCACAGGGCAGGGGGGGTCAGGACAGAATGCTGCATGGCTTTCTCCAAAACACCAACCTGATTGACGTGTGGCGGGCCCAGCATCCCGGAGAACTCGACTACACCTTTTATTCCGCACCACACGGTACCTACTCGAGGATCGATTATTTCCTCGTTAACGATACAAGCATGGCAAAGGTAAAAGAGACCACAATAGGTTCTATTACTTGGTCAGACCATGCCGAAGTCACCCTGACGCTGGACCACCTGTGCGCAGCAGCACCTTGGAACTGGAGGATGAGCCCACATCTGTTACGCGACGAGGACTCCAAAGCTGAAATATGCGCCGACATACACAACTACTTTCACGAAAACGAAACGGAGGATGTTGCCTCCACCACGGTGTGGGCGGCCCATAAAGCTGTGATCAGGGGCACGTGCATTAAACTTGCAACGAGGAAGAAAGCTCACAAGGCCAAAGAGGTGCACAGACTACTGGGGGAACTGAGGAAAGCAGAGCAGAGACATAAAACCGTTCCAACCCCCCAACTCACAGA
This sequence comes from Pelobates fuscus, assembly GCF_036172605.1. NCBI lineage: Eukaryota > Metazoa > Chordata > Amphibia > Anura > Pelobatidae > Pelobates > Pelobates fuscus. The sequence continues at coordinate 101,569,862 of NC_086324.1, read as the reverse complement.
ACAAGTGCAAAAGATCAGGCGATCCTTGACCACTGTACTAATGGACGACACCATAAAGGCCCTTAATTGGACCAAGAGAACATATTACGAACACTCGAACAAAATGGACACCTTATTAGCCAGGACCCTGAGACCAAGGCAAAACCGGGCCCCAATCACTGCGATTAAACACAGAGACGGAACGGTAAAAAATACCCCAGCAGAGGTGGCACAGGTATTCACCGACTATTATAAGAAGCTGTACAACCACACGCCACGGTCTCAAACGTCTCAGGCTGAAGCTGATAGGCAAATGCACAACTTTGTGCAGGACCTAGACCTACCAAAACTCTCGACGGCATCAGCACAGCTCCTCGGAGAAGCTATAACAAGGGAGGAAGTAGAAAGGGCTATAGCAGGCCTGAAAGGTAACAAGGCACCGGGACCAGATGGCTTCGATGGGACGTACTACAAGTCCTTTAAAGAGGAATTGTCCCCACATCTAGCGCGAGTGTTCAACGACCTCATGGAGGGCGGCAACACGGAAAGCAGTATGTCACTTGCTAACATAATTCTCCTCCAGAAACCGGGCAAGGATCCACTACTCCCAGATAACTATAGGCCCATTTCGCTGATTAATCAAGATATTAAAATTCTGGCGAAGATACTAGCGGACCGGTTGAACCCAGTGTTGAAAACTCTGATCCACCCTGACCAGGTGGGGTTCGTGCCAGACAGACAGCTGTTTGAAAACACCCGGAGAAACATAAATTTAATATGGCGACAGAGGGCCTCTACCACCCCCACGCTACTGGTCTCGCTGGACGCGGAGAAGGCCTTTGATAGGGTCGAGTGGCCGTACCTCTTCGACCTGCTGAACCACCTGAACTTTCCCGAACGATATGTGACATCAATCAGGGCCATGTACAATCAGGCCTCTGCGCAGATTAGGATGACGGGAGCTGGACCTCAACCCTTTTTTCTGAAGAACGGAACCAGACAAGGCTGCCCCCTCTCCCCCCTCCTATTTGTGCTGTCGCTTGAGCCGCTCATGCAAGCCATGCGACGACACCCCCTGATTACAGGGATCAACGTAGGGGGCCAAGAGTTTCTCGCCTCCGCCTACGCAGATGATGTTTTGCTGACCCTCACGAACCCCATAGCGTCCATGGCGGCACTCAGAGGCCTACTGACACAGTTCGGGGCCTTCTCCGGCTACAAGGCGAACCTGGATAAATCAAGTGCCCTCCCGCTCGGCATGACACCAGAGGACATAAAGACCATACGGGAAACTCACAACATTCCGATAGTACGTGACCATCTTAAGTACCTGGGAGTACGCCTACCTGCAGACCCAAAAGATATACATCACCTGAACTATACCCATTTGATCAAGACACTCATACATGACATGGACAATTGGCAAGACAAACCCATTTCCTGGATAGGGCGCATCCACACAGTAAAAATGAACATCCTACCGAGAATACTGTTTCTCTTCCAGGCGTTACCTGTCAGACTACTCAAATCAGACCTGGCACACCTCCAGAAGGCAATAGGCGATTTCATCTGGCACAACCGCAGACACAGGATATCCAAAAATGTACTATATAGACAGAAACAGAGAGGAGGGCTGGGCCTGCCACACCTTTACTCCTACTACCTGGCGGCGCAATTGGCACAGATCGCTATGTGGCATTCTCCCCTAGGGGCCAGACGGTGGGTTGACCTGGAGTCGCTTATGACAGGGGCCGACCTCCCGCAGTATCACATGTGGGTGCGCAAAGAAGCCAGGCCTATCCTGAGGACGACCTGCCCAGCAATACTGAATTCCCTAACCATATGGGACTCGTATGCCCATAAATATAACTTGACATCTAGGCACTCACCCATGACCCCCGTACTGAGGAACAGGGACTTCCCCCCAGGCATAGCGGCTAGGGATTTCGCTAACATAGAGACGGCAGGTATACAGAGAATTTGCCATATGTATGAACATAAGAAACTAGTCCCCTTTGACACACTTCAACAGCGAACACACCTCACCCCAGCAGACTTCTTCCGATATTTACAGATCAGAGACTACGTCCAAAGGACTGACATTCGACAGGCGGCGACCACCCCTCTAACATTCTATGAAAGAATGTGTCTGAATGAGCATACACGAAAAGGCTTAATTACCACCATGTATGCACACATATGCTCGGAATCAAAAGAGTGGGGACCACTGACATATACGGAGGCATGGGAAAGAGACCTGGGAGAGGTACTAGAGGGGGAGGAATGGAGGGACATATGGGAAGCCAACCATAAAGTGTCTATAAGTGTCACACTGCAGGAGCAATCCTACAAAACAATGTTCAGGTGGTACACCACCCCAGTCACACTACACCGCATGGGACAGACACCCACTGACGACTGTTGGAGGGATTGCGGACACAAGGGTACATACCTCCACATGTGGTGGGATTGCCCCAAAGCTCAGACGTTCTGGACTAAAATCCATCATTTAGTCAATGGTATATTCCATAAGGCACCAGACCTCAATCCTTGGACATACCTCCTGAACAGACCAGTAGACAATTGGACAAGAGTTGAACAAACATTACTGCATAAAATTACACTGGCAGCCAGGAGATCGATGGCACAAACATGGCTCCAAACAGACTTACCAACCACCCAGAGAGTAATAGGCAACATAAAAGAGGTACACCTAATGGATAGTCTGACGGCCAGATTGAAAGGCACCACACCGAAATTTGACAGAGTATGGGAACCATGGCACGGCTATGTACTCCCGGTCACCGCCTAAAACACCACATAACGATAAAACGTACGATCATGGCCAAGTAGCTCTGAGACGTTGCATGCGACCTTCCCCATCTACCCTGTGCCCCCTTCCCTCCCTTTCCTTCTTGCTCCCCCCTTTCTTTTCTTCTCTTTCCCTTTTTTCTTCTCTCTTCACTCTTAATCTCATTTAGTTTTTTATACTTCCAAAACATAGCAACGATGTATTACCACGCAACATGACCCTAATCGCACTTTAAACATAAATCGCACTACAAGATAGGCGCAAGGCAAGGTGCACTAGGGTAAACCCCCTCTACTAAGGGATGAGGCAACCCTATTTGGTTACAATGCACGAAGTTATGTATAATATGTTGTGTTACACGGTTGTTTCTTTCTTCAAACGGTATCATCACCACGATAGCTTGCGGATTTATAAAAAAGAAAAAAACCCCTGGTGGACTGAGACAGTGATGACATCAAGCCGCAAGAGACATTTTCTTATTTGAAGTTTATGTACAGTAATTCATGGCTGTTATTTCTACAAGTCTATATATATTTTATGGCTTCTGCGTAAGCCTGTGCACTGTTTTCATTTCTCTTTGTCCGACAGGATGCAAAAATAAAGTATTTAAAAAAAAAAAAAAAAAAAAATGGGTTAACCCTAGCTGGACCTGGCACCCAGACCACTTAATTAAGCTGAAGTGGTCTGGGTGCCTAGAGTGGTCCTTTGAGGGAGATGCCTCTTAGTGAAAAAAGGCAAGAACGAATATGGAACAGTCAGATTGTACCATCTGTGTTCCCTAGCTTTGTACTACTGACAAGACTCGTAGTTATGTCCTTCTCAAAGACAGGGGAACTAGCTAGAGTCTTACAGCACAGTTTTGTGAGCCGAAGAAGGGAATTGCACGCCTTTATGTTGGAGCTCGGTGGTAAAAGTAGAATGGTAGAAGTTCGCCAAGAACTGGGGCTGGGGTATTCTGGGTTACGGGTGGAGTGCATGGACTAGGTGGGGTGGAGGGTTTGGCTGGGGAGCCTGGATTAAAATATTTTACCAGTTCTGAGGTGTGCTATATTTCTAAGTAGAGTAAATGTGACAGTCATGTAGGTGATAGTATAACAACTGGCGGCATGCATAGTGCCGAATGGCGAAGAATTTGCTAAATGAAGGAAAGGTGAGGCCCTACTAAGTGCCAAGTGGCTTTGAGAGGCTTTAGCTATGAACTGGCCAAGGCACGTACGTATCTTGCCCAGCTAGTGTGAGGTTGAGCTTGAGGAAGGAATATCCTAGAGAAGATCCGCAAGACACAATGGGAACATTTAATAGAAATGTGTCCAGTATGGACAAATGTGTCACAGAAATTGTGTCGTAGTGGATACTGAGTGATTTGGGTATCCGCTTAAAATATTTCGACAGATTAGGATAACATTGTTGAAATATTTTAAATGGATACCCAAAGCACTCAGTATCCAAACATTTTATTATACATAACAATGATCCTGAAACTAATAAATAGATTTTGGTCAGTATGTTTGCTAATTGTGCCATTTTCTTTTAAATATTTATTCTCTACATACTACCTGGCATCAACTATTTCCTACTCCAAAGAATCCCAGGTGGGGATTGTGGCGAAAGTGACCTTGCCACTGTTTTTTGGAGGGGACTACTTGCCAGCCTTTTACCCTATGACTATGACCCCTTTTAATTTATTGTGGTTGAGAGACCCTATTGAGAGACCCTAGTGGGATGGCTGCCTAGTGTGAGGAGAAGCAGCTCGGAGACACCAGTAACGTGTGGACTTGTAAGTGAGAGCAACGCTTGTCCCCGTACAGCTCCCCTGGCTACAGCAGTATGGAACCAGCTTGTCCCTGAACAGCGTTCCTATATGAGGAGGAAGATGACCCAGACTGCAGGGATGCAGTATGAGTATGAGGCCCTAGAGGGCGTACAGCGTCGGCGGGACGAGAGACTGCCCAGCGTGGAGCAGCGGCTACAAATGCAAGTGGTGATGCAGATGCCCCTCTTAGGAGAGCAGCCCCTGGACGAGTGGGTAACAGAGCTCAAGAGCCTGATAAGGAAGGAGATTTGGCTGGATGACGCCTACCAGGCCCTATGGTGGTATACGGTCCGGCATCCCCCTTGGACGGCTGAGCACGACAGGCCGGAGGGTGATGATTATGATGGCCCTGGTTTACTATGGGATACCTTGGAGGAGGACAATGACTTCGGCAGCACGGTGGGGTCTAGATTTTGGGACATCTATGACTACAGGATGGGCATGCATGTTTGGGCTGACGACGACGAGGTGAAATCAGACCCACCTGGTAACAATGGAGTGGGAACTGGATCAGAACTACCAACACCTGCTCCGCTCAATTCAGCCCCAATCTACCCTGCAAGAAGAGCTGGGTGGCAGACCTACAACCCTTCAGCTGGAAGGACATCATAGACTGATCCTGGGACTTCCCACAGATGGCAGGTGGAGGTGGGACCGAGGTTTCTCTACTGGCCCTACAGCGATGCTGGGCTGATGGCCCAGATCCCCAGCTACAGCAGGAGTTACCGGGAGTAGAGACAGTCGGTTCTACTCCCCAGCGGCAGCTTCCTTTGCAGGGAGAGGACAGCATCGTCCTCCCTCCCCAGCGGCAGGGTGAGTTACAGGGAGTGGAGATGGTCGGCTTCACTCCCCAGCGGCAGTGTACCTTGCAGGGAGAGGAGACAACCGGTCTCTCTCCCCAGCAGCAGACAGAGTCACAGGGAGAGGAGAGCATCGTCCTCCCTCCCCAGTGGCAGGGTGAGTTTCAGGGAGAGGAGACAACCGGTCTCACTCCCCAGCGGCAGCCGGAGATACCGGGAGAGGAGACAACTGATCCTCCTCACCAACCACAGGGGGACAGCACCCCTGAGCCCAATGGGGCGGATGGTACTGTGGTCTCTGCTGGTCCAGATCCCCACCCAACACCACAGGAATGCCAGGAGGAGGAGGTTGGCAATCCCTCCTCTCCACAGCAGATCCGCAACCAGGTCCTGGGGGTATGACCCCATACCAGCAGAAGCGCTGGCAACAGGGCAGAGCGCAGTTGGCCTCTGCCCTCCCCTTGTCCTTGATCCTGTAACCTGCATCCCTCGCAATTACCCAGCTGTAATGCTGGCTGCGGGGCAGAGCACCGCTGGTCTCTGCCCACCAAGTATCACCAACTGCCAGGCGGAGAGCAACCAAGAAGCCAGGAGTACCAGTCTTTACTTGTGGGTGGGCTACGCAACTAACTCAGGTACCAACTGACAGGAGGTCAGGTACCTGGTTAGTCTCCCCTTAGGGAGGGAGATATGTGGCAAAAGTTACCTCTTCATTGGGTTTTGGAGTGGACTACTTGCCAGCCTTTTACCCTGTGATTATAGCCCCTTTAATTTATTGTGGTTGAGAGACCCTATTTGCTATTGGAACTTTAAACAATGGTTCTTCAAACTCCCGAACAGTCGAAGTGGCCACCATTCGAACACGTGGTGGCGACCATCTTGTTCGCATGGACCAAAACCGTGAATAGACTTCAGTGGGACTTAGCCGCGAATGCCATGGAACTATTTTCGGCATGAAATCCTCGTGGTTCATGGTTGGTCCTCCAGTGGCACTTAGCCGCGATTCTATGGAACTGTTTTGGGCATGAAATCCTGTTTTCGCCTCGGCAACAATATGACTTGAATAAAATTTCTGAACCCCTTATCTGATCTGGTTGATTTTTGTATATGTGGTTCACCCAGATCAGGGCTATCAATGGATGTAAGATGGGGATATGTTGTGTTTTGGGGTACTTATTGGACTTTATACAAATGTGTTTTTTCTGACAGGGGCTAATTAAGTTAATTCTTTATCTACCATTATATCACAGGCAGAGGGAGGGTTTGTGTACTGTATGTGGGAGTGTCGTTCCTTATCACATTGTTTTTATTGGCTTGCATACTTTGTGTCCTGTGCCCAACAAGGTCCACCTGGGCGACAACCTTGTTGAGAAACTTGCATAAAAGCCCAGTGTGCCTGTTCCTGTTTTAACCTCAACATAGAGTCTTGTCTCATGTGTGGGGGGAAAGGCTGCATCTATCCTGGGGATTGCTATATCACTATACTCCCCAGGGATTATAATCACTAAACTCTTTTAAGAGCTGTTCCTGCTTGACGCTCTGGAGGAAGAGAGGTTCACCCACTGGAACCTGGAGCCTTGTCGTAGGTCAAGGGTGTTTTTTTTTTTTTTTAATCTATTGCTGGGTCCCTGATACCTCTACCTCTGAGGACACTCACATTATATCCTACAAGTGGGGATTGTACCGCTGTACGTTATACACTCTACAGCTGTTTTGAGCTGTACCATATATGAGTGTAACTTTGTTATTTTATTATAGATATAATACCAGACATATTGACCTTTCCTTCTTTCATCTTCCCTTTCTATATATATATATATAGATAACCGTAAAGGCAAAGATATATATGATAACCGTAAAGGCAAAGTCTTCTGGCTCAAAAGATCTACGCTGCGCCAAGTATTCTATAGTACAGAAAAAAAGACTTCACTCCAAGCTGGCACAATCAGACACTGATGCTGCTACAGGAACACTACAGAAACAATGCGCTGACCAACAGGCACAGATAGCCAGCATGAAAGACAAGACCAGGGCACGTAACTTGAGGATACGGGGAGTGCCAGAAACGGTCTCGGTAGCCGAACTCCCCCACTACTGCCTGAGACTCCTTGCCACTCTACTAATGCCCAAGCAGGTGAAACAACTGGTAGTAGCTTCCTGCTTCTGACTCAACTAGACGATTAACACGGCCCAAGAGACACCCGGGGTCCTGCTAAAACTAGTGCGAGACTCTGACCATGGGTTAATTATGGGGGCAGTCCACAGTTTCCTAGAGGCATTTTACCAGGAATTTTCTAGGCACACCCTGACATGGCAGTGGTACCTTAAGCCAGTTACCCAGTTTCTTCAGGAGAATTCCATCCCCTATAAATGGGGCCCCCACCGAATAATTGCTGACAAAGCAGGGAAGACGTACATATTGTCACACCTCACAGAAGCACCAGCCTTCCTGCAGTCTCTAGGCATACCAGCAGAGAAGCCCTGGATGCCAGATCGTCCAAGCTGGACTGTTGCAGGAATCACCCAATTTGTACCCAGAGGGGAAGGATCTGGGACACCCACCTTACCTACCTGAAATCTGCAGCGGCAGAGACTTGTGTCCTCGACTTTATATTATGTTAACTAGTTCTGGTTCAAATTGATTACATAATTATATTACTAACACTGTTGACCTGGCTCTGTAAGCTTATGGTAAAGCCCTAGTACAGCCTATTCCCGCCCCCCTACATAGAAAAATAGAAACATAGAATGTGACGGCAGATAAGAACCATTCGGCCCATCTAGTCTGCCCAATTTTCTAAATACTTTCATAGAGAAATACTTTCATAGAGAGCGCAAAAGCACCTCTTTTAATACCTAAGCAAACAGCCTTCCACTTAGGCACTTGTTCCTTCAAGCTCCATCACTACGCTATTGAAGGCTTCCCAGCTTATATGGGGGGATATGATAGAAACATTTAAATGCATAAAGGGAATCAACACAGTAAAGGAGGATACTATATTTAAAAGAAGAAAAACTACCACAACAAGAGGACATAGTCTTAAATTAGAGGGGCAAATGTTTAAAAATATCAGGAAGTATTACTTTGCTGAGAAGGTTGTGGATGCATGGAATAGCCTACCAGCTGAAGTGAGTGAGTGAGCACAGTGAGAGTTTAAGCATGTGGATAGCATAAGGCTAACCTAGACTTAAGATAAGGCAGGAACTAATTAAAAAAAATTTAAAATATTGGGAGACTAGATTGGCCAAATGGTTCTTATCTGCCGTCACATTCTATGTTTCTATATCATGGTGAAGTACTAATCGGCCACAAGGTGCATAAAGTCCAACACCCACATCCCCAAGACAAAGCTTATCTGAAATATTATAGGTGAGCCTGGGTACCTAAGTTTAAAAAAATAAAACATACTAAATTGAGTTTGGTCAGTTATGTGAGGCATGTACATACAGCATATGTATTGTTTATATCAGTGTGTCTATCTGTGTCAGTGTGTGTATCAGTATGTCTGTACAACTGTATGTGTGTCAGTGTTTGCATCTGTGTGTCTGTGTATCAACATGTGTGGCAGTGTTTTATGTCTGTACATCTGTATGTGTGTATATGTGTGTCTGTATTTGTGTTGGTCAGTATGTGTATTTGTGCGCCTGTATATATATGTATATATATGTGTGTCAGTGTGTGTATCTGTATGTCTGTATATCTGTGTGTGAGTGTTAATGTGTATATCTGTGTTTGTCCATATACAGATACACATGTTTGTGTCAATATGTCAGTCTGTGTATCTGTGTTTATCTGTGTATCTGCATGTGTATCAGTGTGTGTCTCTGTGTATCGCATGTGTTTATCTGTATGCATGCTAGTGGTTGTATCTATGTATCTTCATGAGTGTCAGTGTGTGTGTCATTATCTGTGTCCCTGTGTATCTGCATGTGTGACAATGTTTGTATTTATGTGCCTATACATCTGTATGTGTGTATTTATTTCTGTATGTTTATCAGTGTGTCTGTGCAACTATATGTGTGTCAGTATTTGCATCTGTGTGTCTGCATGTGTGGTAGTGTTTGTGTCTCTGTATGTGTGGTAGTGTTTGTATCTGTGTATCTCCATGTGTGTCAGTGTTTGTATCTGTGGATCTCCATGTGTGTCAGTATGTGTATCAGTGTGTCTGTCCAACACTATGTGTGTCTATGTTTGCATCTGTGTGTTTGTGTCTGTCTTTACATCTGTGTGCCTGTATTTGTGGCAGTGTGTGTATGTATATCTGCATGTGTACCATTGTGTCTGTGCAATTGTATGTGTGTCAGTGTTTGTATCTTTGTGTCTGTTTATTTGCATGTGTGGCAGTGTTTGTATCTATGTATCTGTACTATGTGTGTCAGTATGTGCTTATGTGTATCTGCATGAAATAGATCCAATTTGATCTTTTTTATAGTCAGGGGAACCCAACTTGTTTCAAGTGCACTTGGAGAAGCGTGAATTAGACACCAGATGTGTGTTGGTTATCAAAATAAGCCTCTGACCTTTATTTTATCAGTTTGTGCTTTTATACATTAAAAAGTAAGTGCTTACGTCATGTACATATAACAGATAAGTTCTGGGAAAGAGAAAGAACAGACTGATTTAAAAGAGACAGCTCAGGTGGGGGCTATCTGCTCCCAGAACTAGACATATATGGTCTTAAGTGAAGTTTTAAGCATTAAGCATTTCCTGAGTCCAAGTTAGCCAATTTTAATATAGGCTATCTAATATGACACCTATAAGCTTGAACTATGGAATCAAGGTGTAACGAAGTGCCCTTCGCCACTTGTGCCTGGAGGGGACTACTGGCTAGCCTTCTGCCTTCCGACTATGGCCCCTGTGCTGATAGCTGTATTCCCCCCTGCAGAAAGGTTTATTTGTGTATGTCTGCATATTTCTGACTTTCAGTATGTGAGTAGTGCTACCCCAGATAGCTATGCCATGGAGCCTATTCGTGTAACGAAAGACTATGGAAAAGACTTTGGTTCCATGGCGATTGAACTGTATGTATGTGATCTGAGCGCCATTCTGTAATAATGTGCACTCAGATCTTAGCTATCTGGGGATATGTTGCATGTATATGTTTTATGTAGTAATTGTAACATTGTGTAATTTTATGTCTTTTTGCAACCATGTGGTTAATGGAGTCTTGCCTCTGTCCTGGGAGATAATTTGATTACTTCCCAATTATCTCCAGGATAGAGAGAAGGGATTGTGATGTCACTGTGGGAGTGTGGGAGTGTTTTGTTTGTATTGTCTGTGATTGGCTGATATCCAATATGTGTCCCATTGTTCCATCAGGTCCCCTAGGGGAGTGTCAACCTGGTGGACACTTGCATAAATACAGGGCAGGTAGCCCTCAATAAACCAGACCTACCTGCACCTTTCTTGAAGCCTTGGCTCATGCTTGGGGGATGGGATAACTACACTCTGGGGATTGCTATAATCACATACTACCCAGAGTCAGCTCTTGCAAGAGCTTGTTTTGTTCCTGGTTCCTGCTCTCTGGATTTAGGAGGGGTTCACCCACTGGAAGCAGGAGCCTTGGATCCAGGGTGGGTGAGAGACGGCGAGACCCCGGCGCAGCTGCATCACTGGAAGTGGGGTCTGCAGTGCTGATGGTGTCGGTTGGAGTGCTCGGAGTCCTCGGCAAGCGCTAGGAGCATCGATTGGCGGAGGTACACGGTCGGAGTTCCAGTGTTCCGTCACACAAGGTAAATTATTTCACATGCATGTATGTCAATATGTGTGGTAGTGTTTGTATCAGTGTGTTTGTACATCTGCATGTGTGTCAGTGTGTGTTTGAATTTGTCTGTGCTACTGTATGTGTCAGTGTTTGTGTCTGTGTATCTGCATGTGTGGCAGTGTTTCTATCTGTGTGTCTGTACATCGGTATGTGTGTCAGTGAGTGTAACTGTGTATTTGCATGTATGTTAGTATGTTTCTCAGTGTGTCTGTGCTACTGTATGTGTGTCTGTGTATCTGTGTATCTGCATGTGTGGCAGTGTTTGTATCTGTACATCTGTATCGCTGTCAGGGTGTCAGTGTATATATTTGCACTGGTACTGTAAGAAGCGGGGGTAGCAGGGGCAGAGGAGGAGTATGAGAGCCTTGGGCAGAGGAGAAGTAGGGAGAGCCTGGGGCATAGGAGGAGCAGCGAAAGCCTGGGGTAGAGGAGAAGCAGGTAAAGCCTGGGGCAGAGAAAATGTGAAGATGGTGCAGAGAAAAAAGAAAGTATACATTTGAAATAACAATTCTATAAAAGATCAATAGTTATAATATGTTTTAAATAGATAAAGCCGGGGTATCAGTTTCTGGATATTTTTATCGATAATTTTCTCTCTCTCTTTTTTTTAATAGACAATTTTTTTTATATTTTCAGTGAGAGTGAGTGTGAGTGTGTGTTTTTATATATATATATATATATATATATATATATATATATATATATATAATGTATTTACAGTTCTCTCTTTCTCTCCTAAAGTAGGTGTAGGTATATTTTATATGTCATTTTTATAATGTAATGTTTTATGTAATTTTTGGATACGTTTTTTTTTTTTTTATATACATATTTTGTATACCATATTCTTAGAGGTGTTAATAAAGTTATGTAATATTTTTTTAAAGATTCTATTAGGCTGTATAATATATGTACATTATATGTTTGATAATATAGTTTCCAGATTCGCATGTATTGATATGTCTTAAATGAATTGCATATGGATTTTTCTCCTTATAAGTATAAGGATGAGATTGTTGAAATGACTGATTAAGAAAACACGTCCACACAGGCATGTAAAAAAGAAGTTGACAGGCAACAGTGGGCAAATCTGAAGAAGCCGGAAGTCTGCACCACAGCATCACGGTATATCAGGTTACTTCGAAGAAAAGATGGCTCTATGTTTGAAATCTGAACTTATATACTGCTGTAGAAGGGGGAAGGTCTTTTGGGGACAAAGCTGCTGTGTGGTACCTGTACAATTCCTTGTGCAATAAATTCAAAAGTGAATCGGCTGCCTTTACCACTTTATAAAAAGAGAAATCCTGCGCTCACTCCCATCACTACTGGGCCGGCAGCAATGACTACAGTACACATCAGCCCCAATATATAGTAAAAAGCAAAGAAAAGAAAAAGTTACCTGCGCTCTCTCCTTAATCCCTATGTATATTTAGACAAATGGAGGTCATTTAGTTGCTCCAATGGCCATTGAAGGGAATGCCCGCCTGCCAACGTCAAGGCAGACCCCCCTAAAGCGGGTCCTACACTGACCCTTCAGCATGCTTCCTTGAGCTTCTGGCAAAGATATATCTAATGAGACAGAGAGGGGTATTTTTTATATACACCCCTATATACTCATTAACCCTTAATAGGGAACACATGGGATGGACGGCAGCATTGTAACAAGGCTGTGTGATACAAAGTAAATACAAATAGAGAAGTCCTGCGCTCACTCCCATTACTAATGGGCCGGCAGCAAGGACTACAATACACATCAGCCCCAATATATAGTAAAAACCAAAGAAAAGAAAAAGTTACCTGCGCTCTCTCCTTAATCCCTATGTATATTTAGACAAATGGATGTCATTTAGTTGCTCCAATATACATAGGGATTAAGGCGAGAGCGCAGGTAACTTTTTCTTTTCTTTGGTCTTTACCACTTTATGCCTGAGAAGGAAAGATATTTGGAAGCCACTACAGTTAGAGCAGGCTTCACTGCTCTACTTTTGTGTGTCTGATCTTCATTAATTTATATACATTTTATGGTGTCACAGATTTACACTATGTCACGATTCTGGGAACCTAACACGCTAACAGGTCACAGAGAGGAAAGGGTGCAATACCGGTCCTTAGAATGGCCGGGTTAAGCACGCTAAGAATAGTCAGGAGACAAGCCAAGTAAAGGGAGCCAGAAAACAGGAGAACGAGAAACAAGCCGAGGTCAAAGGAATGGAGAAAGCAGGAGAATCGGAATAACAAGCCAAAATTACGGTAACCAGAGAGACACACGAGCAAAAAGCAATACAGGTATCAAAGACCATAACAAGGCAGACAACAGAGAGACAGGAAAGGTAAGTATATAAATCCTGTGCTTAATTCTGATTGGATAACTTCCAATCAGAATTAACAATCACACGTGGGGGGGTATCTATACCTCCCACCGTGATTAGTGTGCTGTAGCTTTAACGCCGGGTCACGTGAGTGACCCCGGCGTTCAGCTTTATACATGCTGCCGCTGGGAGGAGGAGAGGAGGACGCGAGCGGCGTGTCAAGAAGAGACACAGCGGCGTGTCACAGCAGCCCGCGGAGCCCTGACACACTATTTGTATTTTTTTCTCTCCTTTTTTTTTAATTTTTTTATGTGTGAGATATTTGACCAGCATATGAATATTAATAGCTACTACACGGGTTTAAGTATATGAATATTACTGTGAGTGAACAGTTTTGTTTTTTTTGGTTGGTTTTTAACACATTTTTCCCCTTTTTTCACAATTGTGAAGACATTTAAATTTTCATGCAATTTATGTAACTTGCACTTGCTCATATCTTCTGCACTTAAAAATTGTTTTGGTCTTAAAGGCACTTATATAAGGTTTATTGTTTTACATCTATAGGGCTCCCAGTGCCAGGAATTAGCTTATTGTCCTAGATTCCTGTCATCATTCATGTAATTGTCCCTCCCTCTCTTGTTTTGCCACTTTTCAGAAATCCGAACCACTTCGGAACTTCCGAAATTCGGAAGCATCCGAATTGCAGAAATTTGTCCGAATTTACATTCGGAACAAAACGAATTGCACATGTCTAAGCAGCACTACCATTCACCCTCTGCATGCAGAGGAGATGCTGATTGGCCAGCGCTGTGTTTGACTTGTGCTGGCTTTGCCCCTAATCTGCCTCCTTGACAGTCTCACCCAATCCTATGGGGAAGCACTGTGAATAGCTCAGACCACCACTTCTGAAGATGTCAGCAGACAGAGGTGGTTCACAGGCAAACAGGGGCAGAGCCAGAAGCTGCAGACTTGAATACAAGTAAGATTTTACTATATTTAGGGAGGCAAGAGGGGGTCTAGATGGTGGTTTTAACACTACATGTTTGTGTTCCTGACCCTATAGTGCTCCTTTAAGTTTCTCATAAAAACCTGGAATTTTTCAAGATAAACTAAAGATAGTATGGTATTTATAGTTCCCTTTGACCCTTATAGTGCAGCTCAGTGGGGAAGAAATCTAGATCCTCTAAGAGGAAACTATGTGAAGCGTGCAATGTTAAAACCTTGAAAGGAAAATGTCTCTGCGCAGCCTTCCATTCTTACCAGAGTATGCAGATCTCTGAACATCTAGTCAGTAAAACTTGAACTCTCCTCCAGCAGATATTTCTCTGAACGTAAGTATCTCATACTAGACCTGACGAAAAAAAAAAAAAAAACTCTCCTCAAGGGAGGAGTTCTCGACTATATTCCTTCAAACACTCAGATGCAGCAGCCTGGGATTCTGCACCTAAGGCGGAAAGCTATTACTTTTCCAGCTGTTAATGCAGGTTCCCTGAGAAATTCTATGGATCATAAAATGATTCTAAATATGGCTAAAACTTACATTGCAACAGGCACCAGGACTTCCTACAGCGATAGAGGATATTCAAGAAGATATTAAAAATGGCAGGAGCAGAGCTTCCACTATTCATTGTCTTCAAGATATTAAAATGTCTGCGTACTTTACTTTAGAAGCTTCTGTCGACATGGTTAAAGCTTTAGCCAGGAATATTGCCCTGTCAGAATAATCTAGAAGGGCTCTCTGGCTTAGATCATGGACTGCAGGTGCATCATCAAAAACAGAAAACCCTTTAACCCTAAGACCACAGAATTAAGAGATCCTTTACAGACAGATCTTACATACTTACATAGCTGAAAAGTGACTTGCGTCCATCAAGTTCAGCCTTCCTCACATATGTTTTTGCTGTTGATCCAAAAGAAGGCAAAAAAAAGCCCAATCTGAAGCGCTTCTAATTTTGCAAATACTAGGAAAAAATTCCTTCTTGACCCCAAAATGGCAGTGAGGTATCTCCTTGGATTAACCCCTTAAGGACCAAACTTCTGGAATAAAAGGGAATCATGACATGTCTCACATGTCATGTGTCCTTAAGGGGTTAAGCAGCTATTACCCCACTAATTAGAAATGATATCCCTGTATGTCATGTTTTTGGAAGTATTTATCAAATTGCTGTTTAAACATCTGTATGGACTATGATAAACCACCTCTTCAGGCAGAGAATTCCATATCCTTATAGTTCTTACTGTAAAAAAAAATAAAAAAAAAAAAACCTTTTCTTTGCTTTAGATTAAATTTCCTTTCTTCCAGCCTAAATGTGTGAACATGTCCTATGTATAGCCCTGTTTATGAATAGATTTCCAGACAATGGTTTATTATGAAAAAATAGGAAAAAAGAGTAAGCGCTAAATAACAAATGGGCAGCAACCCTATAAGGGAATCCCTCAAACACCCTTAAAGTGTAACAGAAGAAGAAAGAATGAGAAATAAGGGCTTGGCGCAGCCCTTATTTCTCATTCTTTCTTCCAATGGTTTATTATGACCCTGTTTGTATAATGTTATCATATCCCCTCTGAAGTGTCGTTTTTCCGAACTAAAGAGATTTACATTTGTAACCTTTCTTTGTAACTAAAGTGCTGCATTCCTTTTATCAATTCTAGTGCCATGATATCCTTCTTTAGAACAGATGCCCAAAATTGCACAGCATATTCAAAGTGTGGTCTTACCTGCTATTTATAAAGAGGCAAAATTATATTTTCATCCCGAGGATTCATGCCCCTATTTATACATGGGTACTTCCGAATGTCCGAATAGATGAATTGTCGAAGTCATGAAATTACCGAATTGCTGAAGTGCCGAAGTTGCCAAAGTGGTGCCTAACAACTAATATACTTACCCAGTGGAAGAATGAAGAATGTTACACTGTATTCAATTTTAAATAAAAAGTATACAAACATAGCCAGGATTCAGCTGTAAGCATTTGCCACACTTACAACAATCAAGTAACACACATTCATATAAAATGTAAGTTACTTAGCCAGTCAATGTAATGACAGGAATGAATAAGTAGATAACTCCCTAATTCCCACAGTATCAGGGAGCTATCTACTAACAGACTGAAAGACCTAAATTGGTCTTTCAGCCAAATACTAATAGGGGGGGACCTAATGTCCTACCCCCTGGCCCCCACCCTGAACGGTGGGTGCCCTAAATACTAATAAGGGGGGGGACCTAATGTCCTCCCCCCCCTGGCGCCTACCCCTACCCCTGAGCAGTGGGTGGGGGCCCTAAATACTAATAAGGGGGGAACCTAATGTCCTCTCCCCTGGCCCCCACCCCCGAGCAGTGGGTGGGGGCCCTAAATACTAATAAGGGGGGACCTAATGTCCTCCCCCCTGACCCCCACCCCTGAGTGGTGGGTGCCCTAAATACTAATAAGGGGGGGACCTAATGTCCTCTCCCCAGGCCTACACCCCTGAACAGTGGGTGGGGGCCCTAAATTAGAATAAGGGGGGACCTAATGTCCTCTCCCCTGAGCGGTGGGTGGGGGCCTTAAATACTAATTTATAAGCCTTCCCCCGCCCTGCAGAGCTTAGTATTTAGGGCCCCCACCCACCGCTCAGGGATGGGGCCAGGAGGGAGGACAATAGCCCCCCCCTTATTCTGATTTAGGGCCCCCACCCACCGGGGCTGGGGGGAGGACAATAGGTCCCCCCCTATTATTTTACTTTAGGGCCCCCACCCACCGCTCAGTGGGGGGCAATAGGTCCCTCCTTTAGTTTAAAAGCCCCCACTCGCGGGTGGGGGCTCGGGAGGGAGAACCTTTTTTTTTTTTTTTTTTAACAGTGATCAGCCTCAGGCTGCTCACTGTTTAATAGACATGCCCCTTTTCGCGGTATAGTGAGTAGGTGCAAAATTTACTAATACTAAGTAATTTTTACTTACTATTAGTAAATGTGTCTGAAAGACCAATTTAGGTCTTACAGCCTTTTGGTAGATACGGTAACTCTCTAATACCGTGAGAATTAGGGAGTTATCTACTAAGCGGTTGCAAGAGAAGTCCCGAAGTAATTTTTACTTACGATTAGTAAATGTGTCTGAAAGACCAATTTAGGTCTTACAGCCTTTTGGTAGATACGGTAACTCTCTAATACCGTGAGAATTAGGGAGTTATCTACTAAGCGGTTGCAAGAGAAGTCCCGAAGTGGCAAAATTCTGAAATGTTGAACCGCCGAAGTCCCGAATTGCGGAATGCCGAACCGAACCGAAAATTTTCACCATGCACATGCCTACAAAACCTTACTGGCCTTAGCAACTGCAGATTGACATTGTATATTGCTGCCTAATTTGTTGTCTATTACAATTCCCAAATCCTTCTCGTGTGTGGTAATCCCTAATTCACTAACATTTAGGGTGTAAGTTGCTTGTGCATTCTTGACCCTGAAGTGTGTAACTTTGCATTTCTCTACATTAAATTTCATCTGCCATTTTAGTGCCCAGTCCCCCAATCTATCTAAATCCCTCTGCAGCAAAACAATATCCTGCTCACATTTTATTACTTTACAAAGTCTTGTGTCATCTGCAAACACTGAAACATGGCTTTCAATGTCTATTGCAAGATCATTTGTAAATATGTTAAATAGAAGTGGTCCCAAAACAGAACCCTGAGGGACACCACTTTTGTCCAGCTTGAAAATTTACCATTAATGACAACTCGTCGTACTCGATCATTAAGCCAATGTTCTACCCAAGAACAAGAATATTCATCAAGACCAATTTCTTTTAGTTTGAAGACTAACCTATTGTGAGGTACCGTATCAAATGCCTTGGCAAAATCCAAGTAGATCACATACACTGCAACACCCTGATCTATACTTCTACTTACTTCTTCGTAGAATGCATCAGGTTAGTTTGGCATGACCTATGTTTCATAAATCCATGCTGAGTATTGCTCAAAACAAAGTTCTTCTCAATGAATTTCGGAATATTATCCGTTAATAGCCCTTCAAATATTTTCCCAGTCACAGAGATTAAGCTCACAGGTCTATAATTTCCAGGCAAGGATTTTGAATCCTTTTTAAATATAGGAACAACGTCTGCCTTCCTCCAATCCTCCAGTACAATACCTGAAACAAAAGAATCCTGAAAGATTAAATACAGAGGTTTCACATATTTCTCCTCCTTTCGCGACAACAGAAGATCTAAGCCTTGGAGAGGAGACCATTCTTCAATCAGGAGCAACAGATCCAGGACCTTATGATGGTCGGTTCTCCCAGCCTCGGGGAATAGGGACTTGTCTGCTTAAATTACAAAAAATCTGAGAGCAGTATATTCAAGATATATGAGTTCTATACATCTAGACAAAAGGATATTTTCTGGAATTTGGCAGTTCTTCTGCAAGTCTTTAAGAATCAGAAAATTCAAGATGGAGTTCTCTGCAATCAAATCTGAAGGAGGTCTTTCCAGCAATGGATGATGTCCATCAACTTACAAGATGCTTACATCAATGTTCCTATTGCTGTTCAACATCAGAAGACCCTGAGATATGCTGTGGAAGAAGGATATTCTTAGTTTCAAGCCCTTTCCCTTGGACTAAGTACTGTTTCTTGTGTTTCTCCAAAGTCCTTATTGCACAAGTAAGAAAAAAGGGTATCACTGTATACCCTTACTTGGATTACATACCAATTCTTGCAGACAGCAAATACTCTTCTGTCACACATGCATCTCTGCAGAAAGTTTCTCCAAAAGCACAGCTTGTATCAAAGTATCCAAAAGTCACCTGTCCCCAACAAAAACGATTATTTATTTGGGAGTTATCTTCAATACCTATCAAAGCAAGGTTCAACTTTCCCAAGACAGAGGGAGATGTCTTCAATCAAAAGTCAAAGAGATGTTTGGCTGTCAGTATAACACCAGCAGTCAAAGTCATGAGCCTACATGTCATGTCTTCCACTATAGGATTGACAATATACAGTCAGGTCCATAAATATTGGGACATCGACACAATTCTAATCTTTTTGGCTCTATACACCAACACAATGGGTTTGAAATGAAACAAACAAGATGTGCTTTAACTGCAGATTTTCAGCTTTATTTGAAGGTATTTACATCCAAATCAGGTGAACGGTGTAGGAATTACAACAGTTTGTATATGTGCCTCCCACTTTTTAAGGGACCAAAAGTAATGGGACAGATTAACAGTCATAAATCAAACTTTCACTTTTTAATACATGGTTGCAAATCCTTTGCAGTCAATTACAGCCTGAAGGCTGGAATGCATAGACATCACCAGACGCTGGGTTTCATCCCTGGTGATGCTCTGCCAGGCCTCTACTGCAACTGTCTTCAGTTCCTGCTTGTTCTTGGGGCATTTTCCTTCAGTTTTGT
This sequence comes from Pelobates fuscus, assembly GCF_036172605.1. Taxonomy (NCBI): domain Eukaryota; kingdom Metazoa; phylum Chordata; class Amphibia; order Anura; family Pelobatidae; genus Pelobates; species Pelobates fuscus. The sequence goes on along the minus strand of NC_086324.1, from coordinate 101,550,008 downwards.
CTTCATCAAGTGAAATGCATGCTCAATCGGATTCAGGTCAAGTGATTGACTTGGCCATTGCATAACATTCCACTTCTTTCCCTTAAAAAACTCTTTGGTTGCTTTTGCAGTATGCTTCGGGTCATTGCCCATCTGCACTGTGAAGCGCTGTCCAATGAGTTCTGAAGCATTTGGCTGAATATGAGCAGATAATATTGCCTGAAACACTTTGGAATTCATCCTACTGCTTTTGTCAGCAGTCACATCATCAAGAAATACAAGAGAACCAGTTCCATTGGCAGCCATACATGCCCACGCCATACTACCACCACCATGCTTCACTGATGAGGTAGTATGCTTTGGATCATGCACAGTTCCTTTCCTTCTCCATACTCTTCTCTTCCCATCACTCTGGTACAAGTTGATCTTGGTCTCATCTGTCCATAGAATGTTGTTCCAGAACTGTGAAGGCTTTTTTAGATGATGTTTGGCAAACTCTAATCTGGCTTTCCTGTTTTTGAGGCTCACCAATGGTTTACATCTTGTGGTGAACCCTCTGTATTCACTCTGGTGAACTCTTCTCTTGATTGTTGACTTTGACACACATACACCTACCTCCTGGAGAGTGTTCTTGATCTGGCCAACTGTTGTGAAGGGTGTTTTCTACACCAGGGAAAGAATTCTTCGGTCATCCACCACAGTTGTTTTCCTTGGTCTTCCGGGTCTTTTGGTGTTGCTGAGCTCACCGGTGCGTTCTTTCTTTTTAAGGATGTTCCAAACAGTTGATTTGGCCACACCTAATGTTTTTGCTCTCTCTCTCTCAGATGGGTTTGTTTTGTTTTTTCAGCCTAATGATGGCTTGCTTTACTGATTGTTACAGCTCTTTGGATCTCATATTGAGAGTTGACAGCAACCGATTCCAAATGCAAATAGCACACTTGAAATTAACTCTGGACCTTTTCTCTGCTCCTTGTAAATGGGATAATGAGGGAATAACACACACCTGGCCATGGGACAGCTGAGCAGCCAATTGTCCCATTACTTTTGGTCCCTTGAAAAGTGGGAGGCACATATACAAACTATTTTAATTCCTACACCGTTCACTTGATTTGGATGTAAATACCCTCAAATTAAAACTGAAAGTCTGCAGTTAAAGCACATCTTGTTCATTCCATTTCAAATCCATTGTGGTGGTGTATAGAGCCAAAAAGATTAGAATTGTGTCGATGTCCCAATATTTATGGACCTGACTGTAGGCTCAGTAGAGGATGATGCAGTCGCAAGGGAATTTCCTGGAGCAACTCAGAACAGGCAGCCTTTACCAGCCCATCAGGATTCTTCCCAGATTGCATCATTCCATTTTGTGGTGGCTACTCAATAAGAACATTTGTTTTTTTTTTGTTTGTTTTTTTAAATATGTTTATTGTTTTCACAATATAAACGCATATCTCAAACTGATTTGTGGTAAAGCGGGTAATTGACCACGCAGGGGCGTAAGCATCAGTATAGAAAGGTGCAAGCATTTGGTCGCCTATGCAGAGGTGGATTTGTCACAACCTGTATAACGGAACATATTCGTTCATACTGTCTACTGATCTATGCAATTAAAACGATTTACGGCTATATGTTTCAATAACGTGGTTGTCTTTTCAGTATCTAGTGCCCATCTTGTATGTACTCTGCACGGAATTATGCAATACTTGTAAATGATTAAAGGCGCTGGTAGCAGTACGCGAGTGATTCAAAATAACCATGCTTTGATAAGAATTAAGCACACTTAAATTTTGCAGAGTTAGATATATCATGTACGTTAGGCACATTTAGTAACGCAGTATACGAAGCTCCTGCTGCCTGACCCGCGTCTTATCTGTCTATCTCGCATATTCATAGCTAAATAAAAATAGATCAACATGTAAGCGTGTAAACATGGTTATGCGTCAGGGCCGGACTGGCCCACCGGGATACCGGGAAATTTCCCGGTGGGCCGTCGGCACCTGGGGCCGGGGTGACCTGCGGCCGCAGGGAGAACTTGAAAGGCGGCCGGAGGGGAAGCTCTTCATGAGGCCGGTAGCAGGCTCTTCTGGGGGAGCAGGCTGTTCTGTCTCTGTTCCCCCTCCCTCGCGCGCTAGAAAGAGACCGGGGACGGAATATGACGTCATATTCCGGCTCCGGTCTCATTAAGCTGCGCGCGAGGGAGGGGGAGCAGAGACAGAACAGCCTGCTCCCCCAGAAGAGCCTGCTCCCGGCCTCATGAAGAGCTTTCCCTGCGGCCGGCTTTCAAGTTCTCCCTGCGGCCGCCAGCACAGCTACCAGTCTGCCCACCCACAGGTACTAAAAAATATGTATGTCAGTGGGAGTGTGTGTGTGTGTGTCTGTCATGGTGTGTGTGTCTGTGTCATGCTGTGTGTGTGTCTGTGTCATGCTGTGTGTGTGTCTGTGTCATGCTGTGTGTCTGTCTGTCTGTGTCATGTGGTGTGTGTGTGTCTGTGTCATGCGGTGTGTCTGTGTCATGCTGTGTGTCTGTCTGTGTCATGCAGTGTGTGTGTGTCTGTCTGTGTCATGCTGTGTGTCTGTGTCATGCGGTGTGTCTGTGTCATGCTGTGTGTCTGTCTGTGTCATGCAGTGTGTGTGTCTGTGTCATGCAGTGTGTGTGTCTGTCTGTGTCATGCTGTGTGTGTGTCTGTCTGTGTCATGCTGTGTGTGTGTCTGTCTGTGTCATGCTGTGTGTGTGTCTGTTTTACGCTGTGTGTGTGTGTCTGTATGTGGCATGCTGTGTGTCTGCCTGTGTCACGGTGTGTCTGTATCATGGTGTGTGTGTCTGTCATGGTGTGTGTGTGTCTTTGTCTGTCATGGTGTGTGTGTGTGTGTGTCAGTCGTGGTGTGTGTGTCTGTGTGTGTTTTTAAAAATAGTGTTTTACTCACCTTTTTTTTTTCCAACGTCGTGCTGGTCTCTGCCTCTATGACTGAGATCATCAAGCTTGATGATCTCAGCCAATCCGCACTGACACAGGAAGCGCCTCTAGTGACCGTCTGAGTGTCTGTCACTAGAGGTGTCACTAGGAAGCAATGTAAACACTGCCTTTTCTCTGCAAAGTCAGTGTTTACATTCAAAAGCCTGCAGGGACAGGCTATAGACACCAGAACCACTACATTAAGCTGTGTGGTTGTGCGCCTGCTAGTGAGCTTGCTTGCATGTGTATGTGTGTGTGTGTGCCTGCTAGTGAGTGAGCTTGTGTTTTTATGTCAATGAGCTTATGTATATTAGTGAAATTGTTTGTCTATGAGGCTGTGTATCAATGAGCTTGTGTGTGTCAGTGAGATTGTCTGTGTCTGCATGTGAGTATGCTTACTGTATAATTAAATGTTTTACTCTGAAAGGACCAATATATTATATTAGAAAAAGCAATATATATATATTGCGACAATATATGGCGCAATGACTTATGGGGCTGGCATAGATTTTTTTTTTCCAGGGCTGCTTTGTATCCCCAGTCCGGCCCTGTTATGCGTATTTGAATAACTCAATTAACTTAACACACCATGTAGGTCTGGTAAAGGGGTTGTGCATACTACCATATTATTTAATATGCTGTACCCTGTATATTTAATTGTGCATAGCTTGAGGCTGTAATATAAGAACTGTAAAACTTTTGTAACAGAAGCGGTGCCTTTGTCTAGCATCGTGAGGCTATATAAAATCTTAGCTATTAGTAAGGCTTGCTAAACAAATATAACGAGCAGGCTTCAGAAGGCGGTGATAAATCATAGCTATTTGTAACACAGCAGCCCCCCCCAGATTTGAGATTTAAACATGCGATAACAGTGTATGCAGAAAAACTGAAAAATAAGAGCGAGGCTGGTCTCAGTATCGGTCCTATGAGGGCCTCCAATGACATGGCCACCGCGGGACCTCCAGCTCGCCGGATCACCATCCGTCCTCCCCGAAATAGCCCCAGCCCAGCACCCGAGTCCTCCATGGCGCTGTGGGCACTCGGGGGCAGTCCGTCCACCTGACCCCCACACCTAGAGTCCGCAGATCGTCCACCCCCTGCACCTCCCCATCACCACCCAAGACCCAGTGAACCGTGTGTCCCAGGGTCTCTCCCGGCGCCGGCCACACACTTAGACACGGCGCGCGCTGCTCCCGGCCACCAGTCCGCCGGAAGGGCTGTGCAGTCCCACCCCACAGCATCGGGGACAACCCAAACCCAGAGGCCCAGGTACTCACTGCTCCTGCAGGCCGGTAGCCACCACGGGGTTTTCATCCGGCTTCCGGCAGTGCCGAGGTCCATTTGGGCTGCACTGGTCAGCTCCCCATGGAATGTAGTCGGCCCATCTGTTCCGGCACCGAGCATGTAGAGGTGCCTGTATGGAGAACAGACGCCGGTAGTGGGGCTCAGCTTTGTCCTGTCACTGATTTGTAGGGCCCCTGTGTTGACTTGAGTCTCTGTCAGGGTGTTTCCGTCTGCGAGTGCCCCTTCCTCTTAGTGTTTCTGTTGCTGGCGGGCTCCTTGTTGGCAGCCTGTGCCAGTCCAGGAGGACAGCCCGAGCTCAGCACTGGATCTCCCGTCTCGGCCCGCGCTGCCTCCATGTGGCCGGGATAACCCCCACCGGCCGGGGGGGGGGAAACAGGGTCGGGCCCCGAGCCAGCCGCAGCCATCACCAGGGCGATCTTCTCCCTTGCTTGTACCTTGGCGCGGGGGGTCCGCACCTGTGTTGACTGACTCGTGTGCACCCGAGTCTGGTCTTGCGGTCGCAGGTAGGCCCCAAAATTCATTTGCGGTGTTTACAGCCTGCTTTTGGGCTCCAGTTGGTATCATCTGAAAGCTGGAGTTGTCCTCCACGTTGTTGCAGCAGGCGAACCATTTTTTGTGCCCTCTGTGGTCATTTTAAAGCCATTCCAGTTCGTTTGGGCCTGGAGCCACAGTCTGCTACCATGCAGCTCGGCAGCCCGGCCCCGCCCCCGAACATTTGGGTTTTAAGGGACTTTTCTCGACCATATAACAGCTCTCTACACTATACCAACGGCCAGGGTTATGGGCCATGGCTTTACATCAGAATAGTTTACTCCAACGGGACCAGACAAGGGTCCTCTTGTCCCCTTTACTTTAGATCACTGGCCCTAGCCATAAGGCAAAATAATGGAATAATGGGCTTCGACCTTAACTGAGAAAATATAAAAACCAACATGTACGCAGATTACGTTATTTTAACTATTCAGAACCCCGAACAATCACTATTAAAACTCACAAGAGTTGTTCGGGGCTTTTCAAAGATCTCTGGGTACATGTTGAATTTGGATGATAAAAAAAAAAAATCTTGACTAGTAATCATCTCTAAAGATGTAAAGAAGGCAATTAAGGATAAGCTATTTTAGCCATTTGGAAATTAATATCTCTGCCGACCTAAAAAATAAATCAATTTTCTAATTCTAATTTCCAAAATTAATAAAGTACTCAAAGAATGGAAATGTATGGAATTCTCTTGGTGGGGCCTGATTAATAGCATTAAATTTTATATTCTGCCAAATTGGTTGTACTTGTTCAGAACTATCACTATGTATCACAGATAGCTGGCTAACAATGATGCCTTTTGAAATTCATATGGCAAGGAAAAAAAAACAAAAAAAACCTAGAATCAAATGAGTCAATCATTACTAAACAGTTATTTATATAAAAAAGTGAGATTAAAATTACCTTCAATTATTAGCTAAAACCTTTTAATAATGCCCCTTTGTTAATTTGAGATTTTTAGATGGTTGAAATGGAAGAGTACACCTGCTTACTGATTAAATAAACTATTGACTCATTTGATATGTGATTTTTAGATCAATTTATGTGATTGTGAACTAGCTTTGTTTACATTAATGTATTGTTTAATTGTATATCCTATAAAACTTGTACTGTTGCACTGGTGTTCGTTTGAGAAATATCTATATTCCAATAAAGCTGCACAAGTTACCCTTGAGTGCATGGACTACAATTTTTGTTGGACTTCTATTGACAGTATTCCACTTGGAGCATCCTTCTTCTAGACTGTTTGTGACGCCAAACAGAGCCAGGAAGGGATCACAAGCATCCAAGGATGCAATCAGCAGATGGATTGTTTCAGCTACCAAGTTCACAGGTCCCTGTTCCAAATGGACTTAAAGCCCACTCTGCAAGATCAGTCTTCCTCCTGGGCAGCAGCAGCTAGAGTATCTCCTGATATGATTTCTAAAGCTGCTACGTGGTATTTTCACAGGACATTAATTGGAAGTTCTCTCTCAGTTTCTAATAATTAACACAATGTTGGTTTGACCTTTTCAGATTCGATTTATGCATTCTACGTGGAGGTTGTTGGACGTTCCTGGGTATTAGCCATAGTTGTGCTGCTATGGATATGGCTAGGAGAGGAGAAGTTATTAATTCTTACCATAATTTTCTTTTCCTATGTAGGGGTAGGTGGTGGTAATTATACCCTTGTTCTTATTAGGTTTCTGTCTAATTTGGGATGGGCGGAGCCAACCCTAGTGCCACGCTTCTATGGCGTATGACCAGAAAAATAAAAAATTACAACTAGAATGAATATATTTTTTCTATATCACCCAGAGATCTTGCACTCTAGGATTTACATTTTAGCATGCCAAGTGCAATGTTAAGCAGATTATCCACCTTCCAAACACTCCAAAGACTTTTAAATTAAAATCTAACTTCTTGTTTATCAACATTTAAGTTAGACTGAGCCAATGATCTTCAGAACGGTTCTGAAGAAAGTTAGCTTAGTCGTACTGAAACATTCATAGTAAAGTTTTGTTTGAATTAAAAAGTAATTGGAGTGCAATTTGTTTGGAAGATTTTATATATCTTTATATATCCTGTTCCTCTAAGAAATTTGTTTTTGCAGTGCTAAATAATGTATTGCTGCCATGGTTAACCATAATCGCTATATTATTCTTTTCTTGTGTGTGTTTCATGGCGTCATCAGACAGACATTCTTCCTTATGAGTTAGAGGAAACTGATAACCAGAGACTTGGGGGAACGGGGATTAAATTGGTTTACTAAAAAAAAAAAAAAAAAAAAAAAAAAAAAACCTACCTGAAAGCAACACCGCCAAGGGATATTGCCAGAAAAAGAAAATGACCGTTTTGTAAGAATTTTTTTCTGAAAAACAAAATAGTTTTAAAATACAAGTTCATGTCTACAGAAAACAGTTTAAAAACCCATACGATAAAGGTTCATAAGTGTAATTGTAGAACAAAAATATAAATTGATGCACAGCAATTTTAGCCACACTAAAAAGAAAACCAATATGTCCAGCATGGTGTACAATGGTGTTTATTTTTGATTAAATATGTATTTATGCAATGTTTGAAATAGCATGTTTTATAAACCATTATGATCATGCAAATATTTTCAAAAGTAACAAAATCAAAACAAAAGCAATAACAAAGATTTATGTTTGATAGAACACCTCCCCTTTTTCAAACAAAACATTACACATATCTTTACAGAATGTCTTAAGTCTTACTTTGTTAAAAAAAAAAACAAAAAAAAAACCAACAACATTGTAAAAAGGCTGTGCTTTCATACAAGTCAAGCTTTGAAATGTGATTAGGATGCACTCAAAAACAGGTGACTTTTTGGCAAGGTGGGATGTCGGCCTTGTAAAGCAAGTCTCTGTTCTTACTTTCCACTGATACAATTAAGATCTACTTTAAAAACGTGAGGAAATTTAAATCTTCCCTTCAAAAAAATGGCCACACAAATCTTTTCATGTACATTTTCTACTCTGGTGTAACAGCAAGACAGTCATACATCAAAAAGAACTGTAGCTACAGTCAGGGCTATTCACTGAAGTGAGACTCTTACAGAATTTAAGGCAAAAGTAGTAAAACTGGAAACCGATGAGGGAACATTTCTCCAGTTCAGCTACTATGGAATTGAAATTCACTTTAAATTCTGACAAATCTCACCTCGGTAAATAACCCAATGAAGAGTTTATAGTCTGTCTGCATAGAAAGTGCTCTAAGAGAGATTGGTAAAAATCAGTCTGATGCATCACTACTGTGTCTCATGTCAGTTACCGCCAAATCGCTCTGGTCCTGTGGGGTTTATTCGGTCTACATTTTGCCACTTCAGATTTGGATACAGAGTGGCAAAACATAGGATTTTAGCAATGGTCTACAGTTTGGGGTTTTGTGAATAAACCCCTCAGGAAATACTGGCTAATAGCCGTTACCACTTCCTGGGGGTCTGGTCTATTTTGTCCCATTGATATAATTGTGCAAGCCAAATGGCTAGTAAATGGATGCCATGCATTAGTCATGGAAGGTCCACATGCTTCTAGCCTTTTCCTGGAAATTGTCCAGATACAAGATGAAATTATGGACACTACGTTGGATTCTTCATAGAAATATATCAAACAAATGGAGTGACTACTGACCAAGGGTCATATACTCTACTTACATTTCTAAATTATAAAATATCAACTGTATTAACAGTATAAAAGGCTATATGGCACACTGAAGCATTTTCCTCAAGTGTAATCGCCACACTAATATATACACTTAAAACATTTAAGATACTGGGCACTTTCATAATTTATCGTTCTAGTGTTTATGTAGAGAAGAGGTGGCATTAGAGTGACTGCAGTGTGCACTCTGGGGAAAAAAAAAAAAAAGGAAAAAAAAATGGCATTGTGCAAGTTAGTCTGCCTGGACGCACTGCACGATCAGATACATGAAATCGAAGAGACATTTTTTACTTAATTAAAGAAGGTTATTTGCATTGATCTCATAATATAGGTTCTCAGAATTGTCCAGGAAAGCAAATACCGAAGGGAGGGGCTTAAAAGGGTGATCAAAAAAATAAAAATAAAAGTTTTACGAAACCTCCGACACCTTGAATTAAATACTAATCCAATTCTTAGAAGTGAAAGGGTAGTCATTTTTAAATTTTATATGAACTCAGTTACCTCCCCTCATTTAAAACATGGAATTTATATATTTTATATAAAATTTTATGACATAGCACCAGGTTTGTGCATAGATGGTCAACTAAAATGTTTGCATTATGTTCATTTAAAGAGTTTGGTGGATTAAAAAGGAAGAATGGACAGAGGAGAAAGGGGAGAAAGGGAAGAAACCCCCCCCCCCCCCCACCGCAAAAAAAAAAAAAAAAAAGAAAACAACCACCACCCTGTAGGGAGGTATGGAGACAAGAAGTATGGAGGCAAGAAGCAAAGAGTTCATTTTCCCTCAGCTGCTAAGATCAAGTCTACCATATGTGTAAATTCCACACAATAAAAAGTGCTAGAGACTGTGCCCTAGTGAAAACTACGAGCAAGTCAGTGGGAAATCTGGTGTGTTATCTGCAGCAACAAATTGAATTGGGTACACCCGGAACATGCATTTCTCGGCAATAGTGCTGCCGTAGAGATCAAAAAAGGTATACAATTAATTTAAAATTTTCCAAGGCTGTATAAAAGCACCTCTATCTACAGCAGCATGTTCCAGGTGTTCCCTCTCTTTATACTTGCATACTAGAGTCCAGACTAGATTCCTTTTGGAATCCTCCCCCCCCCCCCCCCCCATCCCCCATCTTCTAAGGCCCACAAGTATACATTTGAGGAGGTCTTGGACAATCATGTCACTTTAAATCATTTTCATTTGAAAAAAAAAAAATTATATTATATATACATAATATATATAAAAATGTATTTTTTCCCACAGTGCTCTTGCAACAGATTAAATAGACTTTAGTTTATTTAGCACAAGCACCATTTAATTTGTCGCCCACATTAAAATTAGTGTAGGACCCACCAATATTGTGGCGGGCTTAACACAATATGGCCATATGGTGGAACTGAATCCCCATTCTTGTTTGCAGGAAGAGGTGATTTTAAGTAGCCTTATAAAATGTAAAACAATTTTTAGGTTTGTGCGGTTCTTAAAATGTATATATTATACATACACTGTAAACAACTAAAATGTAAATTAAAAGTATTTTCATATAAAGCGGCTTGATAAACACCATGACCAATGACATGTAGTGGTTATGGTGCAGATAGTCTTTGTTGTCTTCTTGATTTCTGTCAAATGAGCCAGATCTCCTGGCAGCTAAAGCTCAGCCCCTCACTTATGGCTGTAATGCAGCATAAAAGAACCCCAACAGTAGATTATCCACCTTTAAGTAGCAATTATAGCTTGAGAGTGCTTGGGTCATCTCTGCATATTCCTGATCTCCTAAATCTAGATGGTCAATGCAGAAGTTCAATGAACTACCACATAATCGGAGCCACAGAGGGTCTGTGCGTTAAGTGTCATGACAGCCCTGCTTAGAATGACACGTCAAGGAGACCGCAAACAAAATCATATAACCACTTATGAGCCTTCTTATTCTAAGCACCACAACTACTGCAAATCATCGACAGATTTAAAGTTAAGAAGGCATAATCCTTTTTCACCTTTGATAAAAAATAAAATAATAAAGAACTGCATGAATATAAAAACGTATCTTCAGGACTCAGTAATATTAGATCTATTCTTTGGTGCTGCTTCTAGCTGGAGATTGCCCAACAGTACACAGACCACATGACAGGAAATCCCATAAAAATCAATAGATAATGCCTTATTGAGGCACTTGGTGGCTCTCCAAGGGTTTTACATTGCATTCTAGCAGATTGGCTTAAACTAAAAATTATAGCAGCAAGCATTAGATAATTCAATAGGAAAAGTAAACTAGAATAGCATGGAATTCCCCCCTTCCTATCAGAACTTTTACCCCTAAAAAACAAAACAAAAAAAAAACCAAAAAACAACAACAAAAAACGTAAGTTTGATTTTCTTTTTAGAAGTGGTTAGTTGGCATACTAGGCAGCAAACTGATGTTGCAAATTAACCTAAATTAGTTTGCATATCATACTGCATGGTTATTTTACAAAAGGAAAAAGAAGAAAAAAAAAAGTTAACAATATCAGCTATTCAGTAATTCTAGGGATATGCATATTCCAGTGTACTGAAAAGGTGCTAACTATAGTTGGACACAAAAAAAAAAAAAAAAAAAAAAGGCTGTAGAGGTTTGTCCAAATCAAATGTCTTCAAACATGCCAGACAAATCTATTCCTCCACTATTTACATTTGGAGTCTATAAAAGATTTTTAAAAGGCATTTGATCTGGATGAATCTGTCAAAACTTTTTTTTTTTTTTTTGCAGAAATCTAAAGTTACTAAATAAATTACTGCTAAAGCCATTATTTTTTTTTTTTTAAATCTTAAAAACAAAAAAAACTCCAAGAACTTGAATATAAAAAAAAAAAAAAATATGGGCAGTACAGTTAAAGTTTCAGTAAAGTTATTAAAGCTCATTAAACATGTTTTACAGTTACTCACTATATATAGAGTCATAATGCCATTCAGTTTATTTTTGTGCAAAATGTAATGGCCATGCAGGTTACATGGCAGTTATATACACAATAATAAAATCAGAATAAAAAAAGGGGAAAAATAAAACAAAACATAAAAATGGCTATATTCAAGTTTTGACACATTTAGGGACTAATCAGCCTACAAATCAGTTTAGCACCAATCACAAAAAATAAAAAAAAGGAGGAAAAACCCAATAAGAAAAGAAAGACCCACCTAAATGTGAAAGGAGATTCTAAATTGCTTAAATGAAAGTGAAAAGAATTCTGATTGAAGTGAATAATGATTGAAAACTATGCGTGCAGATTGTGAACGATAAATTGAAAAGTTTGACATTAAACCGTAATAAAAATCTTAATTTGAACATATTTCATTTCCATCCTTAAAAGAATGCCCTGTGTTTATGAAAGATTTTCATACTCTGTTATTTACATCATCTCAAAAAAAAGTATTAAATCTACTATAAAAGCAAGTATTTGTTTAATTACATACTTACTGTCCCTTTTAAAGCAATTGTGCATAAGCAGCCCCTATTTAAGGGTAAAAGGCATCTACAAGTACAATTATTACATCGCAGATTGTCATAATATATTGGAGTGTCACAGTCCATTAAAAAGTTCCATGAGAATTACTGTTCAAATTATATTTCTTTGCAGAACACAACTGCAATAGTCCTTGCAGGTGAATTATTGTCTTATGGAATTGAAAACAAAATAAACCACTGGTATGGTCACTGAACTGGGGTACATTCTGATAGATGTGAAAAATCCCCCCAAAAAAACAAAAAACCCAACAACCCTGCAATACCGCAACACCCACAAAAACAAACAAAAAAAAAAAAAACTTTAAACTAATCAAGACTGGTTATAATGCTATGTTCCAAGTTACCAAGCACTATCTAATATCCTTTAATGTAGAGATGATCTAGTCCTGCTTTAGAAAGCCTATTTTGATAGCATATTGTTCCTTGCTCCTCCAATCAGCAATGTGGAAATTTATCCTTGCTTAGTACGAAGGATCCTCAGCGTAAAAAGGATTTTTGACCAGTTCCAAATCTAACATGTAGCCAGTGTTCTCCTCAAAGTGGGTTAGAGGTACTGTGTCCTCTTCAGGGGCATGGCAGTCAGTTTCAATTTTTACTTGAGAACGTTGATAGTCTGGAAAAGCCATTGTAAAGAGAGCCTCCGGATCACATACAAACTTGTAGACATACCGCTCACCAGCCACCTGTAATTGAAATATACATTGCCATTAACAATGAATGAATATGCAGTCAATACAAATGTGTAAAATCTTCCCAGTTTTTGACCCTCTACCCATTTTTTTCCATTAGATGTAATGTCTTTGTGGCGAAACCAACCTCGCCACTGGGCCCTGGAGAAGCCTGTTTGCTAGCCTCCTACCTGCTGACTATGGCCCCTGGGTTATTTGGGGCATATTGTACTTTATATTGCTGCAACTGGCCCTTTTAAAATCATCGATGGACATATTGGGACTTTTTGGGATTGTGGCGAAACCGACCTCGCCACGTGTCCTTGGAGGGGGCCGATTGCCCGCCTCTTGCCTTTGGACTATGGACCAGACTTTATGGGAATGTGATACCCCAGATAGCTATACCATGGAGCCTATTCATAATGAAAGACTATGGGAAAGACTTTAGCTCCATGGCAATTGTACTGTGTGAGTAGGATCTGCGCGCTATTCGGTAGTTTTGTGCGCGCAGATCCCAGCTATCTGGGGATAGGTGAAATGTCTGTTATGTGTAAAAGGTGAATTTATGTATTTTAAAGTGTTTTACTGTCTTTGTGTCCCCATGTGCTTAATGGAGTCTGTCTCTGTGCTGGGAGATAATTGGATTACTTCTCCAGCACAGAGAAGGCCCTGGAAAGCTAGGGGTTTTAAAAGATACTTTTAGTAACTTTTGAACCCCTGGTCTGATCCATGCCATTTTAATATGTTGTTCCCCTGAATGGATTGATTGTGGATATGTAATTTTGTGTGAATGTGATGTATGGTTTTGAAGTTATAAATATTGTGTAAAAAGTATATTTTAAACTGTATGAATAATGGGATTATGTGTCACACTAAGGGGAGGGGATGTGTGGGAGGTAACATCTATGTCATTGGTTCTTTTATGCCTCCCCCTGGGTGTGGCCTGTATGTGTGAGATGGAAATAAAAGCCAGGCTGGATGAGCCAGTCCAGAGTTCCTGTTTTTACCCTCAAAGTGATGTGTCGTCTCATTATTGGGGGGGAGGATTTATTGCATGCTGTTCCAGTTGACTGCTAGGAGTGCAAGCCTATTCGTATGGTTCCTATTCAACGGTCTACAGCATTCCTATGCTTGAGAAGGTTCATATACTGCATCGGTTCGGTGATTGTGGTGTCTGCCAGAGTGCTTGGAGTCCTCAGGAAGCACTAGGAGCATCCATTAACGGAGGTACCAAGTCGGGGTGCCAGGTGATCCGTTACAGTCTTATTTTAAGCAGGATAGGTACACAACTTTCTACAATTTCCACTGAACTGGAGATGTGTCCATTGTGTTGGATTGAAAAGGGTTAAAGGGATATGGATGATGCAAAGTGAGCATTACAACACATTAGTGGAAGGAGTTTTAAGAGCAATAGGCTACACAGCAGGAGATCACTTAGACTACAGGCAATACAATTCACCCTTAAAGATCAGAGATACAAATGGTTAAAATTAGAGAAGAAGAATACTGCAGTACGCCAGTGGACACATAGCACTTTGAATATTCATCAACTCCGTATTCATTACTTAAAAATAAATATTAAGAAGTGGGTTGGAAATATCTAGACGCTTTTAAGAAGTATTCACAATTTTTTTTTAAACATTTAAAAAAACAAAATAAAAAAAAAATAAAAAAATTTGCCCAAAATAATTTGGTTCCAAAAGTAATATTTCTCAGCATGATTTGCTAAATTCTTACAATACTACATAAGATCGATAAGACGTGTGAAAAATACATACCTTTTGCATAATGCCCTTTTCATAATAGTAACGAAGAGAGCGGCTTAATTTATCATAATTCATTGCCGGCCTATTCTTTTGAATTCCCCAACGTCTTGCAACCTAACACAAAGAGGGAAACAAATAAATCATACAAAGTTACAGAGTTATCTGCCCAGTACTTGGCTCTTTATGCTCAAATAGGCATGGTATCAATTTATTAAATGATTGTGAGATACCATTACACAAGGCTAGATTTAGAAGAAAATACCAGATACAAAGACCATTTTGCATGTTATCTGGCAGATAAATGGGGTATCCGTCGTTTGGCTTATTTTATCACAAACTACTAACAGCTGGTTATGCTAAACTTTAAAATTCTATTTCTACTTAGTTTTGCAAAATAGGTTTCCACTCGCATATTGTGCTGGCCAAAAGTGTTAATGAGTATATGTAAATTCTAAAATGGATTCACCTGAAGCATCATGAGATGGTAGAGATGATACAAAAAGTCAGGCCAAATTTTTAATTTTTAACTTAACCTGCTGCATTAACCACCCCATAATAGAGGGCTAAAGGGCTTATAAAGATATGCCTCCACCCTTAACCCACCCCTCAATTCACAGCATAGAGCAAGTTAACAGAGCCACTGATTTAAAAAAACAAAACAAAAAAAAAACAATTATATATGTAGCGTGATATAAGAGTGCATACCTCTTCCGGCTCAATTAGTTTAAATTCCATGCCTCTTCCTGTCCACGCAATGAAATGAGCATTTCCTGGGTCCTCGAGAAGTGTGACCAGGAACTGCCAGAGCTGCAGTGACCCTCTGCGCTGGTAAGGTGGGCCTTCCTTGTAAAAGTTGGGTTCCTGTTTCACTTTGCTTCCTGAGATATACAAGACACAGCTCAGCATGCATCCAGTAAAACAATAGTGATATAGCACAAAATGTAAACCACAGAAATCAAAACATTTTACAGAAAACTAAACATCTACAGAAAATCCTAAATAGCGTATACACTTAAAGGAACACTTCAAGCACCATAACCACTAATGCACACTGTAGTGCAGGAGTGCCCGAAAGCTAGATCTCCAGTGGTTTTAAAACTACAGCTTACATGATACTGTCATTCTAAAGTCATGCACAGAATCATGGGCGTTTAGATCTACCTTTTGGGCAGCCCTGCTGTAGTGTTTATAGCGTTTTAAGTGTTCCTTTAATTCTGACACTTTAGTGTGATCTTCAAATGCTAGATTAGGGGTAGTCAACCTTTAAATACATACTTCCCGCTTTTGTAACTTCGTTGATGGCAAAATTTCCTTAACGCCCACCAGTGCAACAGTAACTCGTTTTATAGTGCAAGTGCTATTTAGAATCGGTTTTTGGTAGGTTTTTCTCTTTTTTTTGTACTAAAATTGATAAATCCCCCCCCCCCCTATGTGTCTGTGTATGTATATATTTCCTTGCAAAAGTATTCACCCCCTTGGAATTTTTCATGTTTTGCTCACAACCTGGAATTAACATGGATTGTTTGAGGATTTGCATTTAATTTACAGAACATGACCAAAACTTTGAAGAGGTTTTTTTTCTTATTGTGAAGCAAACAAATAGGACAAAATAACAGAAAAGGTCAATGTGCATAACTATTCACCCCTAAAGTCAATACTTTGTAGAACCACCTTTAGCGGCAATCACAGCTCCAAGTCGCTTTGGATAAGTCTCTATGAGCTTGCCACATCTTACCACTGGGATTTTGCCCATTCCTCCTTGCAAAACTGCTCCAGCTCCTTCAAGTTGGATGGTTTGCGCTTGTGAACAGCAAAAGTCTGACCACAGATTTTCTATTGGATTGAGGTCTGGGCTTTGACTAGGCCATTCCAACACATTTACAGGTTTCCCCTTAAACCACTCAAGTGTTGCTTTAGCAGTGTGTTTGGGGTCATTGTCCTGCTGGAAGGTGAACCTCCGTCCTAGCCTCAAGTCACGCACAGAGTGTTATAGGTTTTGCTCAAGAATATCTCTGTATTTAGCACCATCCATCTTTCGCTCAACTCTGACCAGTTTCCCAATCCTGGCTGCTGAAAAACATCCCCACAGCATGATGCTTCCACCACCATGTTTCATGGATGGTGTTCTTTGAGTGATGTGATGTGTTGGGTTTGCGCCAGACACAGCGTTTTCTTTGAAGGCCGAAAAGTTAAATTTTAGTCTCATCAGACCAGAGCACCTTCCTCCATACATTTTGGGACTCTCCCACATGCCTTTTCGCAAACTCAAAACCAGGGCCGGACTGCCCCACCGGGATACCGGGAAATTTCTCGGTGGGCCGTGGCATCTGGGGGCTGCGCATGAAGGTACCACCGGGTGGCCGGTCCGGTGGCACACTGAGGAGGCCGGCCTCGTTCCATGCTGGAGCCGCCGGGCGGCAGCCCTGTCACTAATGCGGAGGACTGAAGGAGTGAGGAGCATGTCTCTGTATCATGCTCCCTTGCGGTTTCCACAATTCCCAGCACAGCAGAGCAGTAGTGGTTATTGTGCATGGATTATTTCTATAAATAACATAGGCGTGCGCACGGGGTGTGCCGGGTGTGCCTGGGCACACCCCAATCCCCGCGGAACGCCTATGTATTGAGACCGGCAGGGGAGATCACAGGATCTCCCCTGCCGGCTCATGCAGAGCCGGCGCTATCCGAGCGCCGCCTCTGCTCTCAGCCTCCCCTCACCGGCTCACAGGCATGGAGGGAGGCAGGAGAGGACCCGGGGAGCTATTGCCAGCAGCTCCGCTGGGTTCCGCGGCAACGCTCAGATCTCGTGTGAGTGAACTCTAGCCCTGTGGGGCTAAAGTTCACTCTCCACTGGACCACCAGGGATGGATGGCAGCAGCAGGATCCCCCCTCCCAGGCATAAGGAAAGAAGGGAGGGGGAATAACTGATCTGCCCCCACCTCCACTGGACCACCAGGGAAGGAAGCAAGGAAGGATCCCCCTCCCTACATAAAGTAAGAAGGGAGGGGGGATATTAAGTAATGTACCCCCACAGCACCCACACACATTACACAAACAGGACCCTCACAAACACAAACAGGACCCTCACAAGTGCACACACACAGCACACTACCAGTCCCCTTACACACATACAGCACCCTGACACAGTACATTCACAGCACCCTCACAAGTGCACACACACAAACAGCACCCTGACACACAGTACATTCAGAGCACCCTCACAAGTGCACACACACACAAACAGCACCCTCACACAGCACGCACACACACAAACACCCTCACAGTACACTACCAGCACCCTCACACAGCACGCACACACAAACACCCTCACCCACATAGTACACTACCAGCACCCTCACACAGCTTTGTGTGTGTGTGTATATATACATACCTACACCTACACCCCTACACCCCCACACCCCCACACCCCCACACCCCCACACACATTAATGTGCGTATTAGCGCGCACACACACACACCTACACACCCCTCCTGGTTATTCCTTGCCTGGTGCTCGGCAGCACAACATACAAAACAATGAAAAAAGCCAGCACTCAAGGACTTTTAGAAATAAAATGTATCTTACAGTTTATTCCAGTACAGTCAACGTTTCAGTTCATTCATGAACTTAACTCAGGACATAAATCATGTACATGACAATGCTGACTATGAATAAGGAAGATTCATATGTAATATGAATGAATATGTAATGAGCAGATATTGGCCCCCAAAAAATAAAATAAATATATATACACACACATATATACACACACATATATACACACACATATATACACACACATACACACACTTTTTTTTATGATCCCCCAAGGAGCACCATCAAATATATAATATCCAAATGGAAAGAACACGGCACAACAGAAAACCTGCCAAGAGATGGCAACCCACCAAAACTCACAGACCGGGCAAGGAGGGCATTAATCAGAGAGGCCGCACAGAGACCTAAGGTAACCCTGGAGGAGCTGGGTATATAATTTTTTTTTTTTTTTTTATAACCCAACCCGGACTTTTACTTCTCAACAAAATTGTCCCTAACTTCTTTGGGGAGTTCCTTGGTCTTCATGGCAGTGTTTGGTTAGTGGTGGCTCTTGCTTAAGTGTTGCAGCCTTTGGGGCCTTTCAAAATAAAAAATATTAAAAAAAAAAAAGTGTATATGTAATGACCGATCATTTGACACCTCGATTGCACACAACTGGGCATCATTTCACTAATTATGTGACTTCTGAAGGTAATTGGTTGCATCCTAGCTTTTTATTGGCTTCATAACAAATTGGGTGAATACATATGCACATGCCAATTTTCTGTTTTCGATTTCTAAAAAATAGTTTTATGTATAAGTTGGTGAAGTGAAATGAGAAAATTATAGACTATTGTGTTCTGATCCATCACATAAAATTCAGATTAATAAAACACTGAACTTAAGGCTGTAATGTAACAGGTCAATATTGGAGAGGGACATATATATATAGAAACATAGAATGTGACGGCAGATAAGAACCATTCGGCCCATCTAGTCTGCCCAGTTTTCTAAATACTTTCATTAGTCCCTGGCCTTATCTTATAGTTAGGATAGCCTTATGCCTATGCCACGCATTAAACTCCTTTACTGTGTTAACCTCTACCACTTCAGCTGGAAAGCTATTCCATGCATCCACTACCCTCTCAGTAAACTAATACTTCCTGATATTTTTAAACCTTTGTCCCTCTAATTTAATACTATGTCCTCTTGTTGAGGTAGTTTTTCTTCTTTTAAATATAGTCTCCTCCTTTACTGTGTTGATTCCCTTTATGTATTTAAATGTTTCTATCATATCCCCCCTGTCTCGTCTTTCCTCCAAGCTATACATGTTAAGATCCTTTAACCTTTCCTGGTAAGTTTTATCCTGCAATCCATGAACCAGTTTAGTAGCCCTTCTTTGAACTCTCTCTAAGGTATCAATATCCTTCTGAAGATATGGTCTCCAGTACTCCAAGTGAGGTCTCAGTGTTCTGTACAATGGCATGAGCACTTCCCTCTTTCTACTGCTAATACCACTCCCTATACAACCAAGCATTCTGCTAGCATTTCCTGCTGCTCTATTACATCGTCTGCCTACCTTTAAGTCATCAGAAATAATCACCCCTAAATCCCTTTCCTCAGATGTTGAGGTTAGGACTCGATCAAATATTCTGTACTCTGCCCTTGGGTTTTTACGTCCAAGATGCATTATCTTGCACTTATCCACATTAAATGGCAGTTGCCACAACTCTGACCATTTTTCTAGTTTACCTAAATAATTTGCCATTTGGCTTATCCCTCCTGGAACATCAACCCTGTTGATCATCGTATCATCCGCAAAAAGACACCTTACCGTCAAGACCTTCTGCAATATCACTAATAAAAATATTAAAGAGAATGGGTCCAAGTACAGATCCCTGAGGTACCCCACTGGTGACAAGCCCAAGCTTCGAATATACTCCATTGACTACAACCCTCTGTTGCCTGTCACTCAGCCACTGCTTTACCCATTCAACATTATTGGAATCCAAACTCAAAGATTGTAGTTTATTGATAAGCCTTCTATGTGCAACAGTGTCAAAAGCCTTACTGAAATCTAGGTAAGCAATGTCTACTGCACCACCCTGATACTCTCCTGTCCTCCTGTGAGCACAGCACTATATCGAAGCATTGCCATGGTAACACGTGGCAACGCTCCAGCCAGCCTGCTCGTGGGAGGAACACAAAGCCTCCCAGGCCCATCTCTCCCTCTGCTGGAACTAAGTGGCAGCGGGCCGGTAAGAGATCTTTGAGCTCCTCACCAGGGGAGATTAAATTCTCTCTGATGCCGGTCTTGGTCCATGGCCATCAAGGCCCACCAGGTGTTTTCTGCAGAACCCTCTCTACCGCCCACCTGAAATCCCAAACCGCCAACTAGTGAGCAGTAGAGACCAGGTTGACTACCCATGGGCTAGATGCTTGAGCATGCTTCCCAGAGAATTAACAGGACAGCACAATATTTCAGAAGCATGCCAAAGCGGGGTGGATCCAAGACAAAAATTGTCCACAAACCTGCTTCAACCTTTCATCTGGCTAGCCTACAAGATGAAAGGCTTCTTCTACTGAGAAACTGTATTCACAACAGATAAACCAATCCACAAAACGTAATATCCTTTTTCTCCCAACAAGGCCATACTTCTGTACTGCTTTAATAATGGTGTTACATGCATCCTATCATGCCCTGAAATATTATATGGAATTATAGACTAAAATCTAAAAAAATAGCCATTCTGGACAGAGTCTGCAACAAAAGTGTCAAGGTGCTTTTGTAAAATCTAGTCTCAATGAATGGGGGTTAAAAAAAATAAAAATCCTTTCCACTGATTTATAAATGAATGCCGCTATATGTAGACATAATGAAGAGAGCCACAAAGCATTTCTTTGTATGCAACAAGAAGCAATAAAGTATTTTGTGTGTATTTATTGAGGAGTACAACAATGTTAAAAACACAAGCATGATATAAGTGTTATTCACTTCACTTTACCATTAAAAAGTATGAAGAGAGTAGAGATATAGAGAGCAGTATGGTCACATTAGCCAGCACCCAACTGGATAAAAACTATACAAATCTGAAACCCAAGCCAAACACTTCAAATAAAAAAAAAATTCCCACTGGCTATTGGCAAATAAATCTTTCCATCTGGAAGCAGAAACTCGTCCCTGCCAAGTGTAAAATGGACCATCTAGTCTTGCAGTGGCTGGTAACTTAAATCCTGGCTAGCTGTGTAGGAATTGCAAATTTAAGTTCTTATGCCAGAGAATTTAAAATATTTTACTCTTACCTTCAACTCTTTCAGGTACAACACAGGTATCATCGTAGTACAGTCTGTTTTGGTCATAAGGAAATCCTGGGTGGGAGGAAATGAAAAGGGAAGTTAAATGTAGATGATAAAACACATTACTACGTGGGGGAACAACGATATTTACAGAAATGTCCACATAACCACCATCCTCTGATCTGTCCAGGAGAGATTTGCGCTCAGGACAGATCAGATGAATGCACAACTGCAGTGGAAATATGAAGCCCCTGCCACACTTCTGTACCAACCCACTATGACAAGCATTTTGTTACTTTATCATTAAACAAATATTTCAGGATATTTCTCAGTAACTTTAACAAATACTGGTTAACAAGTTTAGGGGTAGCACTGGTAAAGGTACATATGTGCCAAGAGTTATTACAAGGCTGTAATAAGATCACTCACCCGAATGATCGCCCTGGAAATAGCTTCCTGTACCAAAGCAAGAGGACGGACAGTTAGGCACTTCTGCATCAAAGAAGAGATTATAGAGAGATAAAATTAAATATAAACGTTTCATAAATACACGAGTAATATACCAGATGCCAAAAAGCACCAACATGCATTTAATTTATACATAAACCAGGTTAGACATATATTCAATATATTATCATAAATTTATCTTGAAAAAGGTGTTATTCAAAAATACTACATATCACCCAAGGGTGATATTACCAGTGCATATTATGTAGGCATACCCACAGAAATGTAAGGGAATACTACGACTGGTAAACTATTCAACACAGGAGGAATAAATAAATAAAAATAAATAAAGAGATAAGCGGTCATTGCATAACAATTTAATAAGGATATCGCGGTCACTTTTCAATCTGAAGCTGCTAGTGTTTGGGGGGTGGGTACAGTGCTAATTAAAAGAAAACGAACATGTTGTTCCTGTTCAGTCAGTCAACAAATACCCGGTGGAGGATTTCGGAAATAAACAAAGCAGTGCCATCACTCCTAATGAAAAAAACCCCAAAAAAACACACACACGTTCAGAGCCAGCCAACCATAGTTGGCATATGTTGCCCTCCTCCTGCTTTCAAGTCCTAACGTTCTCCTTTCAGCCTGTCCATCCCCCTCCATCTAAGGGGAGTGACTACACCAAATAATAGAGATGCCAGGGCAACCTGGCCACTGTGCTGGATCTTAGCAAAGTTTTTTTTTTTTTTACTGGGGTTGGGGGACTAAGGGGAGCATGCCCACAAGGGTTGCAGTAATTCTTTAAGGCCACAATTGAAAATATTTCCCAAGTTAGCAAGGTTTCTAGTTTTGCCAAAGCTTCAAATTACACCGGTTTACAATACACTAGTTCTGTTTAACGTCACGGTTTAGCATCAAAACCAAACTATACATGCCTTTGAATGCAAGGCTTCAGATGTGTAATCATGAATTGTTGCAGCAGAGGGCAACAAAACAGCTTGATATATATAGTTCTCATGATAAAAATCAATCACTTATTCAAACATTTTAAAAGGGCACATTTATTGGACACAAACATTCAAACAAATACCATTCTCAAAAACAGAAGGTACTTTTCTTTACTTCCAGTTATAAGTAAATGACTGCATGCATTTTGCAGCCTTCAAAAAAACAAAACAAAAAAACCCACCAAAACAAAAACAATAGATCCCCCTTTCTCTTATATAGAAGAGTGAAGCATTTAAATTGGCCTTATGAAGAACATATTCTTCCTACACTGACATGCCAGGCAGTCAGAGAATATGCCAAATTAATTTTGTAAGCAACACAAATTGGTTACAGAAACACAATGCAATCTGTGCTGCAGTTTCAATCAGGACATTTTAATAAAACTATCATAAAATGTTACAAAAGAACAGGGGGGCATTGCTAATTTTCCAAGAACACCAGAGGATAATCTCTTGGCGTTTCTAGAAAAGGAATCACTTCTTGTAGGAAACTGATACATGTTATTATATAATATTAGAAGACATATGTGACACTTAAATTGCTGTACAAGCCCTGCATTGGTAGCTAGGACACCTACGCAGCAAACTTACCATAAAGTGTGCCATTTCTGGCCTTTTAGATCTGGCATGGACATCGAAACAGATAGTTAACAAACAAGGCATTATGCAATAGGGTTTCTTACAAATTTAAAAATATTCAGGGTGGGGCCTCAAAATTAGCCTCAATTTTGGGCCATACTGTATTGTATAGATTAATAATGGACTCTATGCACCAGAACAGTTTTACTACAGAGAGACAACAGAGCCATTTGCAAACTGTTTATAAACGAATTGCATAGGAAATGGATTGTCTCTCTCTGGATGCAGTTTTATTTATCCTATTAAATAAGTGAAACTGCTGCTGTAAACATTTACTGGACAGGAGTTTATGGGATAAGGTCAAGCACCATAGTAGGGATAGAGTAATTATTGGTTGCCAATGATCTGTATTGATCCTTTACCCATCCACATCAATAAACTGTTTAGTTAATGCCAGATGTGTGTACAAATTATGTTGCTATTTCAAAACGTTAAAGGACCACTAGAGCCAGGAATACAAACTCGTTTTCCTGGCACTATAGGGTCACTAGGTCCCCTCAACCCTCATGATGGGCTGAATGGGGTAAAACCCCTTCAGCCACTTACCTTTCTCCAGCGCCAGTAACATCTCCTCCTCCTGCTGACGTCAGATCCGAATGCGTGGCAAGAGCCGAGCGCGCATTCAAACCACCCATAGGAAAGCATTACTCAATGCTTTCCAATGGACGTCCAGCGTCTTCTCACCGATTTTCACAGTGAGAATCGCGGAAGCGCCTCTAGCGGCTGTCCCTGAGACAGCCACTAGAGTCTGGATTAACCCTCAGTGAAAGAGAACAGTTTCTCTGAAACTGCTATGTTTTGAGCTGCAAGGTTAAAACTAGAGGGACCTGGCATTCAGGCCATCTCATTGAGCTGAAGTGGTCTGGGTGCCTATAGTGGTCCTTTAAACAGTATATCGTATAGTATATCGTTACCAAAAGGTCACCGATCATTTGTATCAACAGCGGCTCTGAAACAGTATATTGGCTTATGCTACACCATAGAACAGAATGAGAGGGCTACGATAAAGGTCTGCCTGACACTGCAGTATGCTTATCCAAGATGTGCTGTTTAAGGGTCTTCAAATGCTTTTTTTCTTTCTTTTTTTTTATATAAATATGGTGAAATATTTACTCTATTATTTCACTTTATAGGCAAAAAATTGTAAACCCAAGTAGGGACAACCCTTTTTAATGTATACATTTTGAAGGAAAAAAAAAAATCAAACCCAATAAATAATAAAACCTAAAATAGACCACCACTAAATAGCACAAAAACTGTTTATGTACCAACATATACCACAAGTGCAGCATATTAAAGGAACACTATAGGGTCAGGAACACAAACATGTATTCTGACCCTATAGTGTTTAACCCATCATTTAAGTGGCTTGCCCTCCCCCATAGCCCCCCCCCCCCCCCCTATAAAAAGTTTAAAACTCACCTTTCCAGCGCCGCGTGCTGGCTCTGCCCCCCTTTGTGACATCAAAATGGCTGATTTTTAGCCAATCCAATGCTTTCCCATAGGAAAGGCATTGGATTCGCTAAAACCGGGGCGGAGCCAAATGCTGTTTTGGCCAAATCAGGAGTTCCCAGATTGGCCAGGAAAATTCAGCGTCTCCATACAGAGCGCGTGGACGCTGAACGGCCTAGCTGCTTTTTCGGCATCACTGAGCCAGGAAGCCCCTCCAGTGGCCATCTGAGGAGTGGCCACTTGGAGGTGTCCATAGAGGCTATGTCAACAAGGCCTTTTCTCTAAAAAGGCAGTGTTTACATGAAAAAAGCCTGAAGAGAACTATTATACTCACCAGAACAACTACATTAGGCTGTAATTGTTCTGGTGACCATCGTGTGCCTTTAAGTTGACATACAAGTAAATGGGAAAGAATTAAAGTGTCAGTAGTGGGCTGCTCAAAAAGGTTTACAAAAGTCTTGTACAACACTCCGTTTATAAAAATAGATCCTGGGACAATTTTTAAACTTCCAGCACATGAATTACTAAACAAACAGGTGATTTTGCAATTCGTAGAACTAGAAATTGAAATACAAGACACTTGTTTTGAAGCAACTCCAAGAGTGTCATTGCTTGTTACTTTGTCGAGAGCTGGTAATAAGAGCAATCACAATGACTAAACAAAAAAAAAACTAAAAAAACAACACATGAAAAATTGATTCAAATAATGTAATTTGCAAGTGCCGATTAGATATTACACACACACTCAGAAATATCCCTCTTGGACTGAACGTGAATGAAAATGCTGAACAGCTTATGCTGGCTTAGAGACGTTAACATCTGCTCAGTGCCCGATTTAAAAAAAGAAATATAATCTTCAATACTAACTAGGTCGAATACCATCATAGGACAAGTACTTTGCAGACAAGTCTTTCATTTGCAGGCTTTAATGTCAGTGACAGGGTAGAAGGTGTACTATGACTTCTATTCAAATAAAAATGAGACACTATAAAATATTCCATGAACCAACACTGTATTGCAGGAGGAAAAATAAATAAAGTCAAATTATAATAGGAAATCCCTAGATTTTATTTATTTTTTAAACAAAAACAGGTCATTAAATATTTTGTATTATTTTTCAAGTGTTCCTTAATGATTACCAAATCTGATGGATGCATACCCTAAAAGGCAGAATATATATTCTATACACAAACATATAAAACATTCAAGTAAAAGAAAAAAAATAGCTGGGATCACTTATAGTTTTGCAGTGACAACTGAAAATGTACAGAACACTGAACAGAAAGCACATAGAAACCACACATGGCATAGCAGCACATTTTGCTTACAATGGGGGATCACTCAAGAACAAAAATAGATGACATGACACGTGTCCAAGAACCCCAGGTTTTAGGATGGCCACTGTGCAGTGTATCCAGTTTACTCAGTGATTAGCAATATTACTTTGTATGTACTACCTCTTTACAATTAGCAAGGACTAGAATTACCAAAAAGGTTGCGTAATATCAAAATACACACAGACTAAGTAATAATAGAGAATACCTGATTCAATACTGTAATCCTGAGGTTCTTGCTTAATCCCCATAGCTCCATGGAAATTGCGCCTTAAAGGGGCATTCATGTCTTGGTCATAAACATGACTGCGATACTCCTGTTTGAAGCCTTGATGAGTTGATGTGAGTGGGGGTGCAGAAACAGGGTCAGACATTTGTCTGTGATACACTGGACGGGATTCTCCTGTGACACCATGGAAGCGAGGAAAAGATTGGCAGGGTTCAGACATCTGCCTCTGAAATCTGGGAAAGTAAAGAAAGCTGGTGAACTAAGAGTGTACCGTCACACAGTTCATGCACTAGCTCCATAATGGTTGTTTTAATAGGTTAGGGTGACTGGAGCAGAGACTTGTTTATTTTACAATTCGTATTTAGATGACCAGCAAGGTTAGCTGGATAAAGAGAATACAAACAGTATGGCTCTTGAAAATTACATACTTTCTTAGTGTTATACTTCTGGGCAAAAAGAATGTGACCATCTGGCTGACTTAGCAGTATGTCAAACATTGCCCATAACACCTGTATGGCTAATATCACTAGCTTGCAAAAATGTTGGGCAAATCACAAAGATTTGTATTACTGCGGAGGTCTTTTTGGGGAAACTGATGTCATTCTACCAACTAAAGACCTGAACTCACAAGTTCCTGGTAAGAATTTGACCAAATATGAAAACTTACAAACTCCATTCATTCTGGAATAACCCTGAGTAAAGAGGATTTACTTAAAATCAACCTTTCAATACTCGAGGAACAAAGAAAAAAAAAAATGTACACATTCTACCAGCTGCATTAAACAAAAATAAAGCAACCATTTTGTTAATTTGCAATAAAAAAAATTGCAAGCAACAGTTTTAATTGTTAAACCAAAAACATTTGTTCTAGTTTGTTTCTGGTACACATAGTCCACCTTACTAATGTGTTACCAGTAACTACTATTTGCAGACATAAAAAAAAAGTGTAACTATTACTGGCTTTGATGGCATTTGACCAACACATAGCTGCATTCTGGTGAAGCTAGCAATAACATGAATAATGGGAAAATGAAGTTAGGCATCTGAAAGTTTAAACAGGAGAAAAATGCAAGACATATTGTACCACCCATTCGGACATGTAAAGTGATCCCCCCACATGCCTGGATTATATCACTTCCATGCGGAGGATCTTTTTGCCACTGTATATGAAAAACAAGACCTCGGCTGGTATGCCACTTCAGGAAATGACACTTCCAGATGGGACGAAGCAAAAGCCTTGTGCATAATTTGGAGGTCATCCAAATTGGAGTTACATATGCCTGACAAAAGCAGGTATTGGGCAGATGAACTTCCCTACAAAGTTAAATGAAAAAAAAAAAAAAAAAAAAAAAAAAAAAACACCATCAGCCAGATCTAGAACAGCAGAAAAAAACTATACTAAAAAAAAAAAGTCTATACAAAAATTAAATAAAATCCTATAAAAATTACTCACAGCCAGGGAGGCAATATTTTTGGATATATTTTATTACTCACTTGTATTCTGGAGGATATACTTTCTCATGCATGTTCTTCTGTAGTGGTCTTGTTTGATGAAGAGGTTGTGGAACTGCAAATTCTTGTTTCTGCTCACATTGGACATGCATAGAGTTATTTGGAATTTCCAAGGATTGTGCATTACCAGACACTGGCAGTGGGGCAGATGATGTTGAACATGTAGATGCCAAGGGCTTAAGCCCTACGGCAGGCTTTCTTGCATAGGCACTAAAAAATAAATTAATAAAATACTGAATAATTACCTTCCTAACAATCTGTAGTTTGCTCTCTACGCAACCATAAAATGCAAGTTAAACGGTCCACAACACACCTGGGGTTATAGAGGCACTTTTCTCCATAAGAAACAGGAACAGGAACATTATGGCTGCATGCATTTGTTTCGGATGATGGACTATGAATTTCTCGTTTAATCTTTGCTGGTGGTGGTCCATGAAGAATTACTGAAACAAAGGCAAAAAAAAACATGTAATTTTTTTATTATTATTTTTAAAAATGTTGTTGTGCGGGTACATTCAATATAATCAGCAGCTGTATAAACATGACAGCTATATAAGTGTCAATAACAAAAATAAAGCATCAGCAAGACATAGCAATAATTGCACATAAGAAATGTGCATGATAGACAGAATTATTAAGCAGTAAGGTTGAGAGGAGTGTATATGCTGCCTGATAAGCCATAGATAATTTTAAACATTAAATGTGGAATGCAGAGTCACCGATTTAAGAAACACTAAGAAGAAGGGAGTATCCTCCCAGGTTGTAGGCTAAGATGTGGAGGTTTACTATCAAAGGCTTGAGGACTAATGAGTGGCTGCAGGGACTGATCTTGAGTGCTTTGAGAGAGCGAAAGCCCTCTGCTGAGGTGACAGACGTAGCAGCAGAGCGCTGTAGCATCAAATCCCAAAATTTTGATCATAGACTATCGAATGCTTTCACAAGCGAGTCATTCTGAAAACTGGTAACAGTGTGGTCATATGGCGGCCATTTTAAGCATGGTCCATGGTATATCACCAGTGCAGGGTGAGCAGAGTTTCTCCCGCTAAACAGCATCAAACCACTCCAGTGGGGACGGAGTTAGCCCCCACTGGTCCAAAGAGGTAGGGAGGGGGCAAGCAAGTATTGTTTATAAGCCAGTGCGCAGTGGTCATCCACTTCACTCACTGCCCAAGTAGGCTGCAGTCACAGAGGCTTCGGATCTCCCACAGAGTTATTGGACCCAGTCAGAGCACCAGCAGTAGTTTCCACAATTAGCCTCAGTTTTCTAGCGCAAGGGGAGTAGAATATAAATATTCTTTATTACATTTTATCCTTATAATACAAAAAGATAGTGCTTACATTTAATCACAAGACATAACAAAGTTAATAATTTTTACAATAGTTTTTGTATTATTCCTTCTATGTCAAGGGTTAAAGAGAAAAAGAAGAAAAAAAAATCATGGTGTCAGGAGAGTAGTATAAAGAAGGAGTTAGTTGTAAGTGCCCTCATGTGGTATTGGCGTCTGGGTCTAGGGTGAAACCATCTAGATCTCAATTTTTGCCTATAAATTAACTAGGATTCATTCGCATCTTTTGGCCTAAGATCTACTATTAAATTGGTTTGAATTTGGTTAGCCATTCGTCCCAAATCTGCAATTTTTTTTTGAGAATTTAGCCATCTACCACAGGTAAGTCTCTCCATCTGGATTTGGAAAATTAATTGATTTCATGCTAGTGTAGAGGATTGGAACAGCAAAGTTACCAAAAAACTTATTAATTTAGTAGCTGTTAAACAGTGAATTAAAAGTTTAGCTGGTAGTTTTAAAGATGGCCAGTCCATTTGAAGTTGAGCTACCTGTGGGGTTCTATTTAGTTTGATTTCTAATATATCATCTAGTTGTTCAAATACATGGGACCATGATTTCTTGACCTGTCCTGAGATCGATAAAGATATTATGTTACAAAAATTAAAAACCTTTTCAAAATGTATAGAACACTTGACAGTATTGAAATGTTTTATCTCAGCTTCTTGTTATTTAATGATGTGATTCCATGCAACCTGGACAGAACATTTTGTGGACAAATTATCAGTGCAGTTGGAGAGGGGCTGGTCTGTGAGAGCTGGGGAAAGCCCTATTTGTCAAACTATGCCAAAACCGTTTC
This sequence comes from Pelobates fuscus, assembly GCF_036172605.1. NCBI lineage: Eukaryota > Metazoa > Chordata > Amphibia > Anura > Pelobatidae > Pelobates > Pelobates fuscus. The sequence goes on along the minus strand of NC_086324.1, from coordinate 101,520,052 downwards.
TGGAAGAAGAAGAAAAACAAAAAAAACACAGCCTGTCCCTATTGACTCATAGCAGCAGAACCATTGTAGTGGTTCAATAGGGACAGGGAGCTAAATCAGTTATGAGGCCTATAGTACCCATTCACAGCATGTTGTGGGCTTTGCTTTGTACCTCTTTATCTTCACTTCAAAAAGATGTGGTAGGGCTGCACCAGTAAAATAATATAAAATAATCCCAAAAAAGTCTTACTAGAGCAACAAAAGATAGTCAGGAGTAATGGATAAATTGTAGATGAATAGACTCTTCAGTAGGGATAGGTGCGTTTAAATGTCTCAGGGTATTCTTTTATATGGAAGAAAAAAGGAGACAGAGGCAACCAATAGTGTAATACGTCTAAAATGCGGAGTGCAGAATAGTAATTGGAGGTAGAACATAGCAAATTTAAAAGAGCTATGCAGGGCCGGACTGGGAATAAAAAGCAGCCCTGGAAAAATGTTATACCAGCCCCATCATAAATTGTGCCAGCTGTGACAGATATACAGTTACAATTATTTAACCAACAAGAAGGAGCGCACTCACAGGACTTAAAATAAACAAAAGAGCTGTTTTATTCTAATCAGATGTGCAACATCTTACTTCAACGTTTCATCCTTATAATTTTAAGGTCCAGTAATGGGAATGAAACATTGACTGAATGCTGCTGCACGTCTGATTTAAATTAATCTTATTTTGGTTAGTCCTCATTCCTATGAGCGCACTCTTCGTTGTATGTAGTTTGATACCAGGGAATGAAAGACTGGGAGTAGGCAGGGTTATCCACTAAACTAATATTTTTGTGAATGAAAATGTAAATTGCTAAATTTAGGCTACAATAGTCAAGCTGTCACTATACCCAAGTTAACATTTTGTTTCAAATCCGCTATTTTGGTTTAAATTATGAAATTTAGATTTTCACTTTTTAAAATTTAAACTATTAGTAATAACCCTTTGGCAAATGTCAAACCCTTCATATATATACATATATATATATATACACATATATACATATGTGTGTGTGTGTGTGTGTGTGTGTGTGTGTGTGTGTGTGTGTGTGTGTGTGTGTGTGTTCCAAGTGTATTATGCAAGAAAATATTATATATTATAAACATAATTATTAAAATGATGCTTGCGATATATATATATATATTTACATACACATATATATTTACATACACATATATACATATATATATATATATATAATGATATAATACCATTTGTGCATATGTATCTATGCAGAATACTTTCACAAATAACAGATAAAGCAAAGCTACCGTATATACTCGAGTATAAGCAGAGTTTTTCAGCAAATTTTTTGTGCTGAAAAACCCCAACTCGGCTTATACTCGAGTCAATTGTCTGTATTATGGCAACTTACATTGCCATAATACAGACAGGGGCTGTGGGGGCTGCAGAGAGATGTTACTTACCTTTCCTGCAGCTCCTGTCAGCTCTCTCCTCCTCCGCCGGTCCGTTCAGCTCTTCTGTCAGCTCACAGTGTAAGTCTCACGAGAGCCGCGGCTCTCGCGAGATTTACACTGGGAGCTGACCGAGGTGCTGAACGGACCGGCGGAGGAGGAGAGAGCTGAGAGGAGCTGCAGGAAAGGTAAGTAACATCTCTCTGCAGCCCCCACAGCCCCCTCCTACACAGTGCCCATCCACTGGACCACCAGGGAAGGAGAGCCCCCCTCCCTGGCCAGCTAGCAAGCAGGGAGGGGGGACGAAAAAATTTGAGGATTAGTGCGGATGCTGCTCAGTGTAACTCTCTCTCTCTAGTATCTGCCACTAAACAAAGACATTGTCTGCGATGTTCCCCCAGGAGAGACATGTTAATAGGGCTGGATGTTCACTTTGCTGTAGGTTTTTAAATGTTTAACTCCTTCTTCTAGGGCTACAGGATAGATATAGATATATAGATATATAGATATATAGATATATATATAGTACTGAAGAACTGCATGGGCACCAGGAGTTCTGGAGAAACAGGAGGCACAATTAATAAATGGCAATTATATAAACTTCACTGTGTGTATTATCGTCTTCAGTGTATATGCACAAAATACATTAATAATAATAAAAAAATAATGAAAAAAAATAAAAAAATAATAAAATAAAAATAATACAATAAAAAATAATAATAAAATAAAAAAAATAATAAAAAACATTTAATGAAACAAAAACAAATATTAAAATAATAATTAAAAAATAAAAATGCCCACCCCCCACCAAGGCTCTGCATCACACTCTGCATCACACACACACACACACTGCACTCTCATACATACACACTGCACTCTCATACATACACACTGCACTCTCATACATACACACTGCATTCTCATACATACACACTGCATTCTCATACATACACACACTGTAAATAAATATTCAATTAATATAATTTTTTAGGATCTAATTTTATTTAGAAATTTACCAGCAGCTGCTGCATTTCCCACCCTAGTCTTATACTCGAGTCAATACATTTTCCCAGTTTTTTTGGGTAAAATTAGGGGCCTCGGCTTATATTCGGGTCGGCTTATACTCTAGTATATACGGTATATTTTATTTTTTTAATTCAACATGTCATTTATAAAAAAAAACAAAAAACACAAGCATAAACACATTTGATTTTTGATTAATGGATACTCACTGGCACGTACTGATGCCCACACACTCACATACACTGGCGCACAATGATCCATACTCACACACATACATTGATCCACACTGACACTCACACAGTAATCCATACTGATACATACATTGATCCATACTGACACTCACACAAAGTAATCCATACTGACACATACAATAATCCATACTGACACTCACACAAACATTGATCCATACATTGACCCATACTGACACACACACATACATTGATCCATACATTGACCCATACTGACACTCACACAAACATTGATCCATACATTGACCCATACTGACACTCACACATACATTGATCCATACATTGACCCATACTGACACTCACACATACATTGATCCATATATTGACCCATACTGACTCACACATACATTGACCCATACTGACACTCACACATACATTGATCCATATATTGACCCATACTGACTCACACATACATTGATCCATACATTGACCCATACTGACACACATGCATTGATCCATACATTGACCCATACTGACACTCACACATACAGAATTCCACACTGACACTCACATAATATCTTCAAAAACACCTCCCCCACACAATTACACACTCAAATATACACACACCCTATGAATCCTGGAAATGAACATTAAATACCTGGGTGCCACAGCTCACTGAGCCCACCTTGCTCCGTGCTTCGCTCAGCTCCTGGCTGAGAAGCAGCCTGCCTGCAGCTCTGTCTGGACCCACTCCTCTCCCTGCCTGCCAGCACTTTACACACAGGAAGCAAAAGGCAGAGGACCCGCGTGGGCTGCCCTGCTCTGCCCGATTACCGGGTCACATGCTTCCTGTGTGTGAAGGCTGACAGGCAGGCACAGGACTGCCTCCCTCCCTGCTCCTTATCCTTCACTCGCGAGCAGCATTAACAGGTCACTTTGGAGTGCCTGCTGCTCACTGTGTGTACTGTGTGGGGAGAGGAAGGGCTGCTGCACTGTGCGGCCCCAAGTGCACCGGCCCACCGGGAAATTTCCCGGTATCCCGGTGGGCCAGTCCGGCCCTGGAGCTATGGCCAGCTCTGGTGTGGAGGGCATACAGCGGTATAATCCACGCTTATGGGATATGCGAATAAAGTGCATCTATCAACACCGGCTGGTCATCTAAGGCTCAGAGGAAAAATAAATAAGGCAACAATAGTGCTCTCAATTATGATAAAAAAAAAAATTAAAGTAAATAAAAATAATACTCACAAGTATAAAACAGGAACACTGCTCTATTGATAATGCACTGGTGGTATGATCCCCACCTCGGATTTCTTTGAGTAGAGGAACAAAGTAAAAAGCCAGGAGGAGTAAAAATAATAATAAAAGTGCATAAAGGTACAAAAAAAAGAGGATTGGAACAGCAAAGTTACCAAAAAACGTAATGATCTAAAATACACAATATAAAATAACCATTATGTGTTTCACCAATATAGGCTTATGCACTTTTGTTTTTCTTTTTTACTCTTCCTGGCTTTTTACTTTGTTCCTCTACTCAAAGAAATCCGAGGTGGGGATCATACCACTTTGTGCCCTCCACACCAGAGCTGGCCATAGCTCTTTTAAATATGAGTGTTCTACCTCCTATTACTATTCTGCACTCTGGATTTCAGACTTATTACACTATTGGTTGCCTCTGTCTCCTTTTTTCTTCCGTATAAACGAATACCATGAGACATTTAAACACACCTATCCAAACTGAAGAGTCTATTCATCTACAATTTATCTAATACTCCTGATGATCTTTTATTGCTCTAGTAGACTTTTGGGACTATTTTATATTATTTAACTGGCCCAGCCCTACCCCATCTTTTTGTATTGCTTTATCTATCTGTTGAAGGACTTGAGGGGTCTCCTTCATTTGGGTTTCTGCCCGTTTACATTTGTGTCTGTAAACTAGGATTTCCTTTATCTTCACTTGACTGGACCTTAGTATAGGCACATTTGCATGTCTGATATGTTTATCAGCTGACTAAGTGGCGGTGTCTTACCTGGTAGCACAGAATGTTTTGCCAGGGGCAATATATGCACTGGCAGGTGTGCAAGGAGCCCACTTCAGAGTGGGGAGGGGAAGGGGGGGGAGGAGGGAGGGCATTTCAGGCCACAAATGACCATAAACAGTTAGTTAACAAGGTAACTGAAGCTGCAAATACAACCAATTTTGATGCATCAAGGGAAAACACTTGCTCCATTACTACACAAAAAATACAAAAGGTTATTGATTTAAGATTGCAGTACCATTTGCTGCATGAGTCATCACAAGACATTGTGTGCCAAGTGATGGTTTGCACTATCTCCTATTAAGACAACATATTTGCAAAGTACTTTACTGCAAAGAATGTTAATTAAGTCCAATTTCCATTCCCAATAGCGCTCTCAACCTGCTTTCACTAGAACTGTAAATTGCTTCTACTTCCTTAGATGGGAAATGCTGAAAACAGAACAAAACAAGCCTCCTAAACAGAATGGTTACATCACATATTTGGCATAGCATTTTTAGTTTATCCCATCAAACACCCTTTAAAAGGGACACTATAGACACCGAGACCACTTCATCTCAATGTCTAGCATGGATTATTGGGATGAAAGTCATTTTATCTCCAGAGTATTCATAGCATAACATCGAATTTATAGAATAGACAGCTGCTGCAGTATTGTTGCTACTCAATTTTTACACAAGAAATTTCAGTTATTGAATTGGGAAGTATAGTGATCACTAGAGCCAGTGACTGTTAGACTGTTGAGATACAATTTATATATTATAGCATTCTGGTAACAAATACCAAGTAGGTTCAAGAAACAAAATCAGGATAGTGTGTAGCGGCCCCACCACTTAGAACCGTAGAATCTGCCCATTGACTATGAGATCAAATAAAGCCAGACTGGTCAATCCTTATCATCTCCAGGTTCGTTTACAGGTTACATGCCTTGGCATTCAAAAAAATGTAAATACCTTTCTGTGCATTTACGGTTACCCGGGAGGATTTCAAAACTTTTGGTGATTAGCTGCTTCAACAAGAACACCTGACCAAGTTAGAGTCTGTAGGCATCTCCAAACTAAATATAGATTAGTTTGAGTGGTTATATGAATATGTGGAAAGGAGGAGGGGAGGGGGGGAAGGAATGAAGAGTTCTGGAATGATCTGTGAAAGGGATTGTAATGCTCACTTTAGCAACTTTCACAAGTAAGTTGTACTAGTACATATTTTAGAAACTATGCTTCTTCTGAAGACATGGATAATCTTTACGGTGTTAGATTTGTTTGCAGAAATAAGTAATTGGGTTTTGGTTTGTGTGCATTTTCCCCTGGCACCTTTCCCATCTGTGCCAATTCCCTTATATGCATCAATATATTCATCACTGTGCCTTTTCCCAATTCTTTGGAAGAGACCACTTTTGTAAACAAAACCAATGTCTAGAAAAAAAGAATGGTCTTTTTCTGCCACAAGTAAGAAGCTTTCACATTCTCTTTAAAATGAATAATTGTGACGGAACTCCTGCACTCCAACCGAGTATCTCCACCAGGTCAGCTTCCTCACTACTAACCGGGAACTCTGGAGCACATCCCAGACCTCTGAAGGGGAGTGCTCAAACCCCAGTTATCTTCCGATGCCTCCCCTCTAAATAGCACTCTATATGGAGGTCAGGGTACCTAAGGATACCCGCTTCAAGATTAATCAGAACTCGGCAAAGTTTCATAGTCTCTCCCGGTCAGGACCTTGAGAAAAGGCGTGGGTGGAGTTGGTGTATGCAACAGTGTATGAAGGATTCAAACATGGGATATTAATGTCCCCAAGAACATTCAGGGTATTCAAAAGTTTGTTTAATTTTCAGAGTTCGAATAAAAAGAAAGCACCACAATCTCAATCTGAGAAACCACATTAGGAAGCATACAAAGCAGAGACTATTCTTACCCTAAACAAGATAGGGGTGTTACATGACAGACATGAATGTTCAGACACAAGGTTACCATCTAGTATTCTAAATTTAGTGCATATATGCCAAAACATCTTTTGAGAAAACGGAGTGATAAGATTCATTAAAATTAGAACTTTAACAAAAAGGGTCTGAATGTAGTAGTAGTCTGTCATGGCAGATAATGACTTAAGAGCAATGGCATCAAGATCCTGCTCAATCATATCCTAAAGGAAGTACAATATGGATTGTCTGAACTAAACATCTACAGAGACGGCCATGCCAGAAAGACCTTACTAGGTCACCCTAAGTTATAGGATATTTATGGACAACCTCATCTAAGAGGGTCCATGACCTGTCACGTACAAGCCATTCAGGTCAATGTTTGTAAATATGAGACCATATTAGTTTGATGAGGCAGCAACCACAATACAGGTCATCTGTATTCAACCTTTGTGACGAATAAAGGCACCTTGAATATACCATGAGAAAAAAAAGCTACAGACTAGATAGATTCTACAAAACTGCGATACCAAAGATAAGCCTGATGGATGGGAGTTTGTAAGCATATAAGATTCAGAATAGTTATGAAGTGGTTCTGCCACAAGTGAATGCATGCAGAGAAGCTTAGAATCTAGATCTAGAAAGGAACTACATACTTTTTTTTTACCCATAGGTTTAAAAACAGAATACATACATATAATTCGCAAGAAACACAAATAATTTTTTCCCCAGGAGCTTATATTTAAAGATCTTACCAGATGATCACAATTTCAGATACAGATACAAAAATCCACAAAAACTGAAGGCTTTGCAGTGAAGCTACAAATCTACATAAGCATCAGATGAGGAGATCTTAATAATCTGTTTTGAATATGAACTATAAGGATTTTATTAGCCACTGCAGCCACACAGGACCGAGTAACTACAGTCCAGAATACAAATCCGAAGAATTACATCTAAAATCTTTGAGCTCCAACTATGTTTTTCCAACCAGGGTGGCAGAACAAACAGTGATGTGGAAAAAAAAAACCTAGGGCAAAACTCATGCCTCCCCTGCTGTGTAAGGCCTAAAAAGACACTTAAGGGGCCTCATGTGCAGTCGGTTTTGCAAAAGAAATTCTAAAGGCTTTAACATTTTGTTTGTTATTCACTAAATTTAGAATTTCAGTTAAATCCGAATGGTAAACTTAAACAAAAATAGATTATCGTTCTTGAATGCTAGACTCTGCCCCAGCAGAATATATATTGTAAATTATGGTAACATTTTGTCCAAACATCCCTAGAATGTATTCAATCCATAAACTTAGTGTTTTTATAAATAGTACTTACAGTTATCAGACTGAAAATCTGGAACATGCTGTTCATCGTCTGGTACTTGCGCTGTAAAACAAATGGAAAAAATTTTTTTTCATTATACATAACTTACTGTGACAAAATGATATACTTTATTCCCCAAGTTACACCGAACACCGACCACTCCCCTGGCTCCTAAAGTTCAAAGAAACCACAGACTTAAGAGCTCTCCCTGTGTGGCCGTCGTTCGTAAAAACAAACAGGTGCTGGAGAAAACGGCGGCCATCTGGTCGCACGAAAGCAGGCAGCGGGACTTGGTCATCGAGTGTCTGGAACTCTAAGTCGGACACTCCACCTCTCGAACACCAGCCAAACTTCACGAATGCCTGTTTCTTTCCACAACAAGCCAGGAGAGCGCTATTCAGTAGGTTTGTTCGCATGAACAAGGCAAACAAACGCTACCTATGAGCCAGGGGAACCATTCATCTTTTTGTTTAGTTTGGAATGCCTGAAATTGACCAACTACCTCTGCTTCTATTAAACTAATTTGGGCAGGCACCACGTGTGCGTTCGGTTAAAACTTTACCCCGGTGGCGATTTGGCCATGTTCGTGGGACCTGAGCGCTGTTTGGAATACTTGGGTGCTCAGATTCAGGCTATCCAGGGATATAATATTTGTGGGGGTTCCTATATGTATGTGTATTTTTAATATTTTATGTTTAGCCATTCTAGTGCCTGGGAGATAATTAGTTTAAAGGCAAATTATCTCCCAGACACAGAAGAGCGTGTTGTGTGAGTGTTCTGGGCGTGTTGTAGAAGTGTTTTTCTATGCGTTTGCTTGAGAGCCCTGCTGGGGGTCTTTGTATAAAAGTGGGCCATCTGGCCATAATAAAACATTCCTGTTCTACCCATCATCAAGTCTTAACTGATGTTTGGGTATGTGACCGACGAACCACTGGATTTACCTTTATGCACTACTCGGATTCCGGGAACAGACGAATCAGCACTCCATGTGAACGGACTATAAATCAATAACTCCCTAGTAGTTCAGAAGCATACAAACAAACGGGTATATGAAATACTATGCATTCGTTGCCCTTACGTTTACTTTACATTAATAAAACTAAAGAGACTTTATTGACTATGCATTAAGCAGGAAGGGTATAATAGCAGATATCGGTTTGGAAAAGAATGGAAAATAAAGGAGACCACATTGTGGCAAACGTGAAGATGCCTCGAGCTCCTGCTAAATAGCCTCCTGCCCAAGAACTATGGGCCAGAACCAAAGACCCCATTCGGGAGTTAACCTGTCAGGCCTCTCCAAGCAGCTTTCCCTCGGTGCCCCGGTACGGCACTTTCCCTTCTCTCGAATTGAACCAAAGGCAAGCACCCGGGTGGTCGTTCGCATGAATAAATCCACGAATGGTCCTCAGTGGTACTTGGCCGCGACAGAACCTTTCGGCACAAGGATATCGTAGTTCGCGGTCACCTCAGAGGTACTTCGCCACAAATGTTATGGAACGGTTTTCGTCACAAGGTGACCTTGCGGTTCCCAGACAACTTGGCCCGGGGTTTTTGCGCCACTTTGCAAGCTGCCAGAAGAGCTCTTTTTGGAGGAAAGGTGTCGGAGACTAAGTTGAACAAACGCTACCTGAGGGTCAGGTGGAGCACCACCGTATGTCGGCCGCAGGAGCTCCCGAAAGTTGACTGGCCAAAACACACATTGTTCTGGAACTACTTTGGGCATAGAACCACGTGTGCGGCCAGTAAGAACTTTGACATGGTGGACAACTTGGACACTCAGATTAGGGTTGTATGATATTTGGGGTTATAATAGGTTTTTATGATGTTTTGGGATACTTTTAGTTTTTTTTGTTAGGCTCCCTGTTCCTGGGAGATAAATTAGCTTACATAGAAACATAGAATGTGATGGCAGATAAGAACCAGTCGGCCCATCTAGTCTGCACAAATACTTTCATTAGTCCCATGCCTTATTTTATAGTTGGGATATCCTTATGCATATCCCACGCATACTTAAACTCATTTACTGTGTTAACCTCTGCCACTTCAGCTGGAAGGCTATTCCATGCATCCACTACCCTCTCAGTAAAGTAATACTTCCTGATATTTGTAAACCTTTGCTCCTCTAATTTACGACTATGTCCTCTTGTTGTGGTAGTTCTTCTTTTAAATACAGTCTCCTCCTTTACTGTGTTGATACACTTTATGTATATAAATCTTTCTATCAAACCCCCTGTCTCGTCTTTTCTCCAAACTATACACGTTAAAATCCTTAAACCTTTCCTTGTAAGTTTTATCATGCAATCCATGAACCATGGGGTGTACCACCGGCAGATCGTGGATGTGGCTCACATGACAAAATCCTAACAGTGGTTGGAAAAGGCAGCACTGAGGCACTAATCCTAGCAGCACAGGAGCAGGCACTCAGCACCAGATCAATAGAACCACACCAGGCAAGACCCAAGGTGCAGACTTTGCCAAGAGGCCTCTGAGACAGTCCAGCACCTAGTAGCCAGATGCAAGATGTTAGCATACACTGAGAGACACAACCAAATTGCTTGGATTGTGTATCAAAACATCTGCACAGAAATTGGATTGGACCTGCCTAAGTCCAGATGGGAGATACCACAAAGGGTAGAGTAGAATGACAGGGCTAAGATCCTTAGGGACTGTCCAACCAACCAGACATCGTGGTGGAAGACCAGGAACTAGAGACTGTAGTCATTGTGGATGTGGCAATACCCAGTGAATATAACATCAGGAAGAAGGTAGACAAATACCAAGGACTGAAAGAAGAATTAGAAAGGATGTGGAAAGTGAAGGCAGTAGTAGTCCCAGTTGTGATAGGAGCAGTCGGAGCTGTGACTCCCAAGTTGGAGGAGTGGCTTCAACAGATTCCAGGTGGGACATCTGAGATCGCTGTCCAAAAGAGTGCAGTTCTAGGAACCGCCAAGATACTGCGCAGTACCCTTAAACTCCCAAGCGTCTGGTAGAGGACTAGAGAATAAGGAATAAACATACCACCCAGGAGGGGTGATATAGAGATATAGATATAGATATATCTTTTTAAGGGTTGTTTTTTTTTTTTTAGGATTAAAGATGAGGGAAAAGGATATAAACTATTCAGGAAAATAAAGAAAAAGTCATGGTTCAACAGTATAATATACAAAAAACTGCAGAAGAGGTGGACATTTTTGAAATACAAAAACCAAAACAGAATATTTACCTTCAATCAACCATGCCTCTTGTAGCTGGCTTAGATCTTGAAACAGTTCTAAAAAAAAAAAAAAAAAAAAAAAAAAAAATTAAAAAAATAAATTATTATTTTTTTTTTTTAAGTACATAAATATTCTGAGTTTGCAATTTACGGATCGAAATTAAACCACTCACTGGTCCCTTTCTTATTTGAGCCCACCTGACTTCATTATTCTAGATCCTTGACCCAAGTAGAGATCAGATTGTCAAGGACTCTTTTCCTAGTTTGTTTCAAAACGGGAAAAAGTGAAAAGCACTTCAAACTGCATGGTTTGCCTTCACTTGGATCAACAGCAAACACAGATGTTAGAAAGGCTGAACTTAATGGACGCATGTCTCTTTGTAGACAATGCAACCATCACCTACTTCCTAGAGGCATACCGACCACAGTGAAAACTTAGCTCTTTCTATAGTCATACAACATAGATTGCATCAGAATCATATCCTATTGCAGACTAGTATATAGTCACTATATTTTGTAATGCAATAGATAAGCAAATAATTGGCACAATTTAAAGACCTATAAACAAAGTCTACTTCTAGGAAATAGTTGTATATGGTGTGAATTGTGAGGGTTTTCCGAATTTTACCAACAAAGGCCAAATAAATGGTTAGTATCTCTCTTCCAACAGGTAATTGTGGTGTGTAGATAGGAACCATAGGCCCATCTAGTCTTTCCAATTTTCTAATACTTTCATTAGTCTCTTATATCTAGGATAATCCTATACCTATCCCACGCATACTTAAACTCATTCACTGTGTTAACATCTACCATTTCAGCTGGAAGGCTATTCCATACATCCACTACCATCTCAAATTAATAATCAGTAAATTAATACTTCCTGATATTTTTAATTTCTAATTTAAGACTATGTAGTCTTGTGGTATATTTAATTCTTTAAATATACTTCCACTTATGGAGCCAAATGTTTCTATCACACACCCCTGTCGCGACTTTCCTCCAAGCTATAAATGATCCTTTAACCTTTCCAGGTAAGTTTTATCCTGTAATCCATGAGTTAGTTTAGTAGCCATAACCTGCTAGAGCCTACATGAGCCTCTGGTTAGCAAAATTTACAAAGCAGGGGATTAAAACTTCAAAAGCAAGTTAACGGAATGAAAATTAAACCATTTATTTCTTGCAGGCTGCATCAGTCAAAGCAAGGAGATGTGTGGCTAGGGCTGTATGAACAGAAACAAAGTGATTTAACTCCTAAATGGCAGAACATTGAGCAGAGATTGCAGGGGCATGATCTTCACACCAAAACTGCTTCATAAAGCTAAAGTTGTTTTGATGCCTATATTAACCCTTTAAAAATTAAATATGAAACTAGACAAAGATAAGCTATGCTTTTGGAAACTCAGGGGTACTTCTCAACTTGAACAGCAGAAAATAAAATTTAATGGATTCCATTATATATTTAGGTTATACTATACTGATGTCCAACAATATTTGTATACCATAACATGCATCATACAAATGTTTTTTATGCTTGATTTTTGTGCTATATAGAACCATAGATCGACAGAATACATTTACATTGCATCTGTTAACACAGCATAATGGTAACATTGAACAAAATTGAGGAAGTAAAACCTCCACCTCTGTGGTCCATGTTAGGGGAGGGGTAGAGTTTTAGCTGCAAAGATTTCTTCAAAATGGTTTGGTGCTCGTGGCACCGGAAACATTCAACGGACATTAGCTTTTACAGTACAGAGTGACCCCTTTAAAAGCAAACAAGTTTTAACACAATTAACTAGCAAACATCAGAGTAACTCTTCAATTGAAGATTTGCATCAACTACAAAACAAATTAACTTGGCACGTCATAATAAAGAGTTTTGATACAAACTTAAACACTAGGTGTATTTTAGATTAACTATATTATAACAAATAGCATTACCTCAATGAATGTACCATTTTCCACTGACAAAGTTCTGTAACACACCATAGTCTATGCTTGACTGTCAATTATGGGCATTTATAAATCTAATAAATAAGTCATATATGCTTGTTACAGACTGGCATCCTAAACAAGTCCATTGCACCTTGGTGCTCAGATAAGTTAAATACACACGTTACAAATTAAAATGTGTACACATATGAACCAGTCCTCAGCTCAGATGCAACTATAAAGATGCCAAAAAGGGAAAAGCAAAAAAAGTGTGAATACAGAATAGTGAGACTTTATACTCTGGGTAGTGAACCTGGTCGCTTACGCCCACTAGTTGGCGGTTTGGGATTTCAGGTGGGCGGTGGAGGGTTCTGCAGAAAACACTTAGTGGGCCTTGATGGCCATGGACCAAGACCGGCATCAGAGAGAATTTCATCTCCCTGTTGAGGAGCTCAAAGATCTCTTACCGGCCCACTGCCACTTCGTTCCAGCAGAGGGAGAGATGGGCCTGGGAGGCTTTGTGTTCCTCCCACGAGCAGGCTGGTCGGAACGTTGCCACGTATTACCATGGCAATGCTTTGATTTAGTGCTGTGCTCGCAGGAGGACAGGAGAGTCAGCCTGCAGCTGAAGGAGCAGCAGGCTAAAGTGAACATGCCACTAATGGACAACCAGCGCTTGCAGCATTATGTCCCCCCTCCCTGGTAAAAGGTAAAAAGAAAGCAGGGGGAGACATTAAGATAGATTTTTACATCTCACCCACCTACACAACATAGACCCTACCCCCCCACACCCCCGCCATAGACCCTACCCCCCCCCACACACACACACACAACAGACCGTACCCCCACACACACACAATAGACCGTACCCCCCCCCCCCCACACACACACACACCATAGACCCTTCCCCCCCCACACCCCCCCATAGACCCTACCCCCCCCCACACACACACACCATAGACCCTTCCCCCCCACACCCCCCCATAGACCCTACCCCCCCCCCCCACACACACACACACACACAATAGACCGTACCCCCCCACACACACACACACACAATAGACCCTACCCCCCCCACACACACACACACCATAGACCCTACCCCCCCCACACACACACCATAGACCCTACCCCCCCCCACACACACCATAGACCCTACCCACCCCCACACACACCATAGACCCTACCCCCCCCCCACACACCATAGACCCTACCCCCCCCCCACACACCATAGACCCTACCCCCCCCACACACACCATAGACCCTACCCCCCCCCCCACACACACCATAGACCCTACCCCCCCCCCCACACACACAATAGACCCTACCCCCCCCCCACACACACACACCATAGACCCTACCCCCCCCCCACACACACCATAGACCCTACCCCACACACACACACACACCATAAACCCTACCCCACACACACACACACACCATAGACCCTACCCCCCCCACACACACACCATAGACCCTACCCCCCCCCCACACACACACACACACACACCATAGACCCTACCCCCCCCCCACACACACACCATAGACCCTACCCCCCACACACACACACACCATAGACCCTACCCCCCCAAACACACACCATAGACCCTACCCCCCCAAACACACACCATAGACCCTACCCCCCCAAACACACACCATAGACCCTACCCCCCCCACACACACACCCTAGACCCTACCCCCCCCACACACACACCATAGACCCTACCCCCCCACACACACCATAGACCCTACCCCCCCACACACACACCATAGACCCTACCCCCCCACACACACACACCATAGACCCTACCCCCCCACACACACACCATAGACCCTACCCCCCACACACACACACCATAGACCCTACCCCCCCAAACACACACCATAGACCCTACCCCCCCCACACACCATAGACCCTACCCCCCACCCCACACACACACCATAGACCCTACCACCCCCCCACACACACCATAGACCCTACCACCCCCCCACACACACCATAGACCCTACCCCCCCACACACACACACCATAGACCCTACCCCCCCACACACACACCATAGACCCTACCCCCCCACACACACACCATAGACCCTACCCCCCCCCCACACACACCATAGACCCTACCCCCCCCACACACCATAGACCCTACCCCCCCACACACACCATAGACCCTACCCCCCCCACACACCATAGACCCTACCCCCCCACACACCATAGACCCTACCCCCCCCACACACCATAGACCCTACCCCCCCACACACCATAGACCCTACCCCCCCCCCCACCACACACACCATAGACCCTACCCCCCCCCCCACACACACACACACACCATAGACCCTACCCCCCCCACACACACACACACACCATAGACCCTACCCCCCCCCCCCCACACACACACACACCATAGACCCTACCCCCCCCACACACACACCATAGACCCTACCCCCCCCACACACACACACACCATAGACCCTACCCCCCCCACACACACACACACCATAGACCCTACCCCCCCCCACACACACCATAGACCCTACCCCCCCCCACACACACACACCATAGACCCTACCCCCCCCCACACACACACCATAGACCCTACCCCCCCCCCCACACACACACACCATAGACCCTACCCCCCCCACACACACACACACACACCATAGACCCTACCCCCCCCACACACACACACCATAGACCCTACCCCCCCCACACACACACACACACCATAGACCCTACCCCCCCCCACACACACACACCATAGACCCTACCCCCCCCACACACACACACCATAGACCCTACCCCCCCCACACACACCATAGACCCTACCCCCCCCCCCCACACACACACACACCATAGACCCTACCCCCCCACACACACACACACACCATAGACCCTACCCACCCCAAACACACACCATAGACCCTACCCCCCCAAACACACACCATAGACCCTACCCCCCCCACACACCATAGACCCTACCCCCCCCCCCACACACCATAGACCCTACCCCCCCCCCACACACACACACACCATAGACCCTACCCCCCCAAACACACACCATAGACCCTACCCCCCCAAACACACACCATAGACCCTACCCCCCCACACACACACACACCATAGACCCTACCCCCCCCCCACACACACACACACCATAGACCCTACCCCCCCCCACACACACACACACCATAGACCCTACCCCCCCCACACACACACACACACCATAGACCCTACCCCCCCCCCCCCCCACACACACACTAGACCCTACCCCCCCCCCACACACACACACACCATAGACCCTACCCCCCCCCCCACACACACACCATAGACCCTACCCCCCCCCACACACACACACCATAGACCCTACCCCCCACACACACACACACCATAGCCCCTACCCCCCCCCACACACACACACCATAGCCCCTACCCCCCCCCCACACACACCATAGACCCTACCCCCCCCCACACACACCATAGACCCTACCCCCCCCCCCCACACACACACACACACCATAGACCCTACCCCCCCACACACACACACCATAGACCCTACCCCCCCCACACACACACCATAGACCCTACCCCCCCCCCCCCAC